>NC_041385.1:491494990-491574092 GCF_002162155.2 Triticum dicoccoides
GCGTGCCGCGGGTCGCCGCTGCCGCCGGCCCTTCCGAGCGCCGCCGCTCGCTTCTCCTCCGGTCGGCCTCCTCCTCAACCCCGCCGTCCCCTTCTCCTCCGGCCATCCTCCGACGAGCCTGGCCCACCTCGGCATCCGCGCCGTTCAGATCCAGATTCGGATCTCGGAGGTTGACTTTTCCCCTTCCCCGATTTTGCCTAAGTCCCGAATATTTTGCAAAATCATGCCATGTTCAACGCATCATATCTCTGCATCCGTAGCTCCGTTTTGTGCGTGTAATATGTCAAATTGTTTGCCTCAATGAGTACATCATTTCATTCCATTGCATCATATTCATTTGAGCCCATCTTGATGCCTGAATCATCGTTGCAAGAGTGCTTCATGATGTTGTCTGCTGTCTGTTAGCAGAACGAGCTCTTTTTTCATTTTTGCCATGATTGATGTGTGCATCCTATGAGGTTGATGTCTACATGTGTTTTGAACTATGCCATGCCATATTTACAGTGGTGCTTGCCATGTATTTTTTTGATCTCTGTGGTGACTAGCACAAGCATGCAAACTAGACTTCGTGATATTGCTGATTTTAGTCCCTGTTCTGCTGTTATTGTGATGCCATGTAAACTTGATGCTACAGAGAGATCCATGCATATTTTGAGATACTTCAGTAAGGGTGTTTTGAACATATGGTTATTGTCTATCCATTCATGCCCTTGGTTGCAATTATGGAGTAGCCTAGCATGTCATTTTCGTGCTCTACTTTTGCTTCAAAATGTTTCCTGGCAGATTGCTTACTTTTTATTCAATTTTGCCAAGGTTGTTGTAGTTGATCCTTGCATGCTATGAACTTGTTCTTGCCTTAGTTTGTTTCACAAACATATCTTCTTGATTATGCTATGCTTATCTTGTCATGCAATGACTTGTGGTGAGTGAATCGAGCTTGTTAAGTAGGGTACTTGCTGTTACTGTTTTGCTAGGCTGAATCTGTTATTTCGTGATGCTATGTAAACCTGCTTCTACTAGTCATTCTATGCATAATCTGGAGATGGTCACTAAACATGTTTTGTTCTACATGTCTTGCTCTATCCATCCATGCCCCTGGTTGCATTTATAGCTTGCTGTAGCTTGTTGTAAGCTTGCTCCAAAGTTGCTTGATAATGCTGTTGTCAGCCTGTTAACATTAAGTTGAATTGTTGCCATGTGTTTTGCTAGTGTTCCATGTACCCTATGAACTTGCTATTGCCATGCTTAGCTTCAAAAACATGCCTTCTTACTGTTGGTTGCCTTGCCATGCCATGTAATGCTCTGTGGTGAGTGGTACAAGCTCACCAACCTGCCTTCATAATTCTGTTTCTGCCATGTTTGAATCTGTAATATAACTTGCCATGTTTACATGGGTGCCATGATATTTTCTGATCCTTTTTGGCTCATGGTCAGTAAGGGACTTTTGATCTATGCATTCAGTAGGTTCATGCCATGCCTTTGTTTGCCATGATAAGTTCCTGTAACATGTTGTTTGATAGCTCTAAACATTGCAACCTGATGTTATTTTCTGCAAAGTCTGAATTGTTATTATTTGCAATCTTACCATGTGTGTTTGAGCATGTTCTAGTGATTTCTGGAGATAGCTCAGTGTTCATGTTTTATTGTGCTTTACCTGTACATCATGCCCATGCCTTTTGTTTTCTTGTTGAGGTCCTGTAGCATGTTGGTTTGGTGCTTGCAATATGCCTAGTTGCTGTTTTGGACAGATTGTTGTTATGACTTGTATGGAGTGTATGTGTTGAACCGTTGCTCCGTTTTGAGTGTGCTTTATATGAAACTTGCTTAGAATTATATGTAGCTTCATATTATCATGTTGCATCTTTGTTTTGAGGTGTTTGCTTGATGTTTGTATGCATTTTGCATCAATAGCATGTTTAACTTGTGTTGCTCATATCTTCTAGGCCGTAGCACCGAACTAAATGAACTTTATATGTAACTTGACTAGAATCTCGTGTAGATCCTCTTGGTGCTCTTTAACTTGCTGTTTAACAACTTCCACTTAATGTTTGTTCAGATATGGACCAATTTCGAAATATGCATATGAGGACTTACCGGAATTGTTATATGTTGCTCCCGGCCTCATTTAAACTTGCTTTGATGTGTTCTTCTTGTTTGCATCATTTCTTGCCATGAGTAGCTTCATGTAGCTTTGTATTGCATCATGCTTGTTCGTGCATCATGCCTTGTTCATGTGTGGTGTGTTTACTATGTTGTGTGCTTCTTTTCGATAGTTCCTATTTCGTTGCGATCGTGAGGATTCGTTCGTCTACGCTTGGTTCGGCTTCATCCGTTCGTCTTCTTCATGGACTCGTTCTTCTTCCTTGCAGGATTTCAGGCAAGATGACTGCTACCCTGGATCTCACTACTATCATTGCTATGCTAGTTGCTTCGTTCTATCGCTTTGCTGCGCTACCTATCACCTGTTTATCAAGCCTCCCATTTTGCCATGAACCTCTAACCTTTGACACCTTTCCTATGCAAACCGTTGCTTGGGTATGTTACCGCTTTTGCTCAGCCCCTCTTATAGCATTTCTAGTTGCAGGTGAAGTTGAAGATTTCTCCATGATGGACAGGTTTTTGGTTGGGATATCACAATATCTCTTATATTATTAATGCATCTATATACTTGGTAAAGGGTGGAAGACTCAGCCTTTTGCCTGGTGTTTTGTTCCACTCTTGCCGCCCTAGTTTCCGTCATACCGGTGTTATGTTCCCGGATTTTGCGTTCCTTACGCGGTCGGGTGATTTATGGGACCCCCTCGACAGTTCGCTTTGAATAAAACTCCTCCAGCAAGGCCCAACCTTGGTTTTACCATTTGCCTCACCTAGCCCTTTTTCCCTTGGGAGTCGCGCTCTCGAGGGTCATCTTTATTTTACCCCCCCGGGCCAGTGCTTGTTTAAGTGTTGGTCCAAACCGAGCGATGTCCGGCGCCCCCTGGGTAACCAGGGTCTATGCCAACCCGACGTATGGCTCATCCGGTGTGCCCTGAGAACGAGATATGTGTAGCTCCTATCGGGATTTGTCGGCACAGCGGGAGGCTTTGCTGGTCTTGTTTTACCATTGTCGAAATGTCTTGTAAACCGGGATTCCGAGTCTGATCGAGTCTTCCTGGGAGAAGGTATATCCTTCGTTGATCGCGAGAGCTTGTCATGGGCTAAGTTAGGACACCCTTGCAGGGTATAATCTTTCGAAAGCCGTGCCTGTGGTTATAGGTAGATGGGAATTTGTTAATGTCCGGTTGTAGATAACTTGACACCAGATCCAAATTAAAACACATCAACCGTGTGTGTAGCCGTGATGGTCTCTTTTCGGCGGAGTCCGGGAAGCGAACATGGTTTTTGGGTTATGTTTGACGTAAGTAGGAGTTCAGGATCACTTCTTGATCATTGCTAGCTTCACGACCGTTCCTTTTGCTCTCTTCTCGCTCTTATTTGCGTATGTTAGCCACCATATATGCTTAGTCGCTGCTGCAGCCTCACCACTTTACCCCTTCCTTTCCCTTTAAGCTTTGCTAGTCTTGATACCCATGGTAATGGGATTGCTGAGTCCTCGTGGCTCACAGATTACTACAACAATAGTTGCAGGTACAGGTTTATGCGATGATCATGACGCAAGAGCGATGTTTGCTTATTTTGGAGTTCTTCTTCTGCTTCATCTTTGATTAGGGGATAGGTTCCAGGTCGGCAGTCTGGGCTAGCAGGGTGGATGTCGTTTGAGTTTCATTTTATGTTTCATCCGTAGTCAGATGTTGATCTTATGCATGATGATGTTGTATCTGTGTGGCATGGTATGCCTCTTGTATGTATCCCCATCTATTATGTAATGTTGATGTAATGATATCCACCTTGCAAAAGCGTTTCAATATGCGGGTCTATCCTTGGTGGGACCTTCGATTTCCTTTTGGATAGGGTCGCATATTGGGCGTGACATTCTTCTTCCTTGACCTCCTCCCTAGATGGGAGAAGGGTTTCCCCTCTGGTCCTTGGGTCCCATGGCTTGGGAGGGGCGATAGCCCCTCCGAGATTGGATCTATCTCTCTGTTTCTGCCTTCTCAGATTCTACCCCTTCACCCTTTCTTTTATATCCGGAGATCCGTAACTTCGATTGGGGTGAATCTTTCGCCCAGATTTTCTCATAAAATTAGCTTTATTGCGGCAAAAGAAGGGCATCAACCGCCTTACGGGTGGCCCACGAGAGTGCCAGGTGCACCCAGGGGGTGTGGGCATGCCCCCCTGTCTTGTGGACACCTCAGACACCGTTTCACGTTGATTCTTCCTCCGGGAAATCCCAAATATTCCAAAATAATTCTCCGTCCATTTTTATCCCATTTGGACTCCGTTTGATATTGGTTTTCTGCGAAACATAAAACATGCAACAAACAGGAACTGGCACTGGGCACTGGATCAATATGTTAGTCCCAAAAATAGTATAAAAAGTTGCCAAAAGTATATGAAAGTTGAAGAATATTGGCATGGAACAATCAAAAATTATAGATACGACGGAGATGTATCAGCATCCCCAAGCTTAATTCCTGCTCGTCCTCGAGTAGGTAAATGATAAAAAGATAATTTTTGATGTGGAATGTTACCTAGCATAATCTTGATCAAATATCTAATCATGGCATGAATATTAATACACGAGTGATTCTAAGCAATAGTCTATCATTTGACATAAAAACAATAATACTTCAAGCATACCAACCAAGCAATTATGTCTTATCAAAATGACATAGCCAAAGAAAGCTCATCCCTACAAAATCATATAGTCTGACTATGCTCCATCTTCGTCACACAAAATGCTCCCATCATGCACAACCCCGATGACGAGCCGAGCAATTGGTTCATACTTTTTAACGCGCTTCAGCTTTTTCAACTCTTACACAATACACGAGTGCAAGCCATGGACATAGCACTATGGTGGTATATGGTGGTGGTTGTGAGGACAAAAAAGGGAGAAGATAGTCTCACATCAACTAGGCATATCAACGGGCTATGGAGATGCCCATCGATAGATATCAATGTGAATGAGTAGGGATTGCCATGCAACGGATGCACTAGAGCTATAAATATATGAAAGCTCAACAAAAGAAACTAAGTGGGTGTGCATCCAACTTGCTTGCTCACGAAGACCTAGGGCATTTTGAGGAAGCCCATCATTGGAATATACAAGCCAAGTTCTATAATGAAAAATTCCCACTAGTATATGAAAGTGAAAGCATAGGAGACTCTCTCTATGAAGAACATGGTGCTACTATGAAGCACAAGTGTGGTAAAAGGATAGTAACATTGCCCCTTCTCTCTTTTTCTCTCATTATTTTTATTTTTATTTTTATTTTTTCTCTTATTTTCTTTTATTTTTTTGGTGGGCTTCTTTGGCCTCTTTTTTTATTTGGGCTTCTTTGGCCTCTTTTATTTTTCATAAAGTCTGGAGTCTCACCCCGACTTGTGGGGGAATCATAGTCTCCATCATCCTTTCCTCACTGGGGTTATGCTCTAATAATGATGATCATCACACTTTTATTGATTTACAACTCAAGAATTACAACTCAAAGCTAGAACAAGATATGACTCTATATGAATGCCTCCGGTGGTGTACTGGGATATGCAATGAATCAAGAGCGACATATATGAAAATCATGAAGGTGGCTTTGCCACAAATACGATGTCAACTACATGATCATGCAAAGAGCAATATGACAATGATGGAATGTGCCATAATAAACAGAACGGTGGAAAGTTGCATGGCAATATATCTCGGAATGGCTATGGAAATGCCATAATAGGTAGGTATGGTGGCTGTTTTGAGGAAGGTAAATAATGGTTGCATGCTACCGGCGAAAGTTGCGCGATAAAATAGAGGCTAGCAAAGTGGAAGGATGAGTGTGCGTATATCCATGGACTCACATTAGTCATAAAGAACTCATATACTTATTGCAAAAGTCTACTTAGCCCTCGAAGCAAAGTACTACTATGCATGCCCCTAGAGGGATATATTGGTAGGAAAAGACCATCGCTCGTCCCCGACTGCCACTCATAAGGAAGACAATCAAAGAACACCTCATGCTCCAACTTCGTTACATAATGGTTCACCATATGTGCAAGCTACGGGACTTGTAAATATCAACACAAGTATTTCACAATTTCAAAATTACTCAACTAGCACGACTCTAATATCACCACCTTTATATCACAAAACTATTGCAAGGAATCAAACATATCATATTCAATGATCTACAAGTTTATGTAGGATTTTATGACTAACCATGTGAATGACCAATTCCTGTCATCTCTCTAAATAGATATAAGTGAAGCAAGAGAGTTTAGTTCTTTCTACAAAAGATATGCCCATGCTCTAACAAATATAAGTGAAGCAAAAGAGCATTCTACAAATGGCAGTTTTCTATGTGAAGAGAAACAGGCAATCCAAACTTCGAATGATATACGTGAAGCGCATGAAGCATTCTATAAAGCCATACTCAAAAGATTTAAGTGAAGTGCAATGAGCATTCTATAAATCAACCAAGAAGTATCTCATACCAGCATGGTGCATAAAAGAAAAGTTAAAACTAAATGCAAAAGATGCTCCAAGACTTGCACATAATGCATGAACGAAACGAATCCGAAAACATACGATACTTATTGAAGAAAGAGGGGATGCCTTCCGGGGCATCCCCAAGCTTAGACGCTTGAGTATCCTTAAATATTTACTTGGGGTGCCTCGGGAATCCCCAAGCTTGAGCTCTTTCCTCTCTTCCTTTTCCTCATATCGAGACCTCCTCGATTAGACACTTCATCCACACAAAACTTCAACAGAAAACTCGGTAAGATCCGTTAGTATAATAAAGCAAATCACTACTCTAAGTACTGTTGCAAACCAATTCATATCTTGTTTTTGCATTGTGTCTACTGTAATATAGATTTTCCATGGCTTAATCCACTGATATAAATTGATAGTTTCATCAAAACAAGCAAACTATACATCAAAAACAGAATCTGTCAAAAACAGAACAGTCTGTAGCAATCTGAACATTCACCATACTTCTGGTACCCCAAAACTTCTACCAAAATTAGGAAAAATAAACAAGTCGTATAGAAAGACAGTGCAAAAAGAATCAGAACCAATTGACTTTCCAGCAAAAAATGTAAAATCGAGCACTACAGACAAAGTTTCTGTCCTGCACCGTACAAACCAACAAGCATTGTAAACATCCTAAAGGCAAACCTTGGCACATTATTTTTATGATACAATGGAATTGTACAAGGGGATAATTATTTTTGATGAAAAGTTTCTGTAATCAAGATTCACAAAGTTTCCGTGAGCATGAACAAAGTTCAAGGAGCTCTCCCACTTCAACAATGCTTGTCTTTCTTACTTTCACTTTCCTTTTTGAAAAGTTTTTAGGTTCCCCTCTTTATTTTTTTTGTTTTTAAACTATATAAAAGCACTCAACATAAATAAATGACTCTTAAATGACTCTCTAAAACTTCTGGGTTGTCTCCCTGACAGCGCTTTCTTTAAAGCCATTAAGCAAGGCATATAATGCTCAAGTAAAGAATCCACCCGGATCCCAAGGTATATCAAAGCCAATTTTAATTAACAATGATTTGTAATTTAGTAGTGAGCACAAAGTAACATATATCACGCAACAACAAAATCTAACTCTCTTCCTATGCATCGGCCTGTCGTAAAAGAACAATTCATGCACACATAGTAAAGGCCAATGCATAGTATAAGCAGATTCTTGCAATTCTATCATGTTGGAAACATAAAGAGGCGGAGATGTAGTTCCTCTCTCATAATAATTTGAAGTAGGAGCAGCAAGCACATGCATATTATATCTATCAAAATCATCATGTGCAATAGTAAAAGGCAACCCATCAATATAATCCTTAATAAGCACAAACTTCTCCGATATAGTGTAGTAGGGAGAATTCAAAAAGATAATAGGACTATCACGCGTGGGTGAAATAGCAACAATTTCATATTTAACATAACGAACTATAGCAAGTTCATCACCATAAGCATAATTCATATTGGCATCTTGGCCACAAGCATAGAAAGCATCATCAAAAAGGGATATTTCAAACAAATTCAAGGGATCATAGCAATCATCCTTCGGTAAGCACGAAGGGGAATTAAACAATGTATGAGTTGAAGAGTTACTCTCATTAGAAGGTGGGCACGGGTGATCAATCTGCTCTTCCTCCTTTTGTTCTTCCCTCTCCTCATCATCTTTTTCATCCAATGAGCTCACACTTTCATCAATTTCTTCTTCCATAGCTTCCTGCAAAATATTAGTCTCTTCATGGACAGCGGAGACTTTCTCAATAAATGCATTAATATTGTAATTGTATTCATAATTTTCATAGCAATATCTCAATATAGCATAATTTTCAGGCCTATAAACATCATCATCTAAAGCTTCATACTTTTCAAACAAAGATTCAATTTCATAAGCAGCCTTAAAAGCAACAAATTCTTCAATTTGTTCAACATCATAGTAATCATATATACCTCTAGCATAAGAAGCTAGTGTT
The DNA here is from genome assembly GCF_002162155.2 of Triticum dicoccoides. Classification (NCBI taxonomy): domain Eukaryota; kingdom Viridiplantae; phylum Streptophyta; class Magnoliopsida; order Poales; family Poaceae; genus Triticum; species Triticum dicoccoides. Next base: position 491,503,571 of record NC_041385.1, read on the forward strand.
TCATTATCATTAAATTTGCATGAAACGGGAACATGTAGAGCCTTCATGCTAGAGCAACAAGTAATATCATATCTTAAGCATAGATCCCGGGCATACCAACGCAACATTTGAATTTGATCCCATAATAGTTTTCCTTTTTGTGTCAAGCGATAATCCCTAAAGTATTCACGTTGATCCAACGTTACTCCCATTACATAGTTGAATGGGGTTTTCTCAGGATTATTAAACTAGTACATAATATCTTTCACATAACAATCATCGAGGGTTTTAGGAGGTTCCCCATCTCCATGAGCAGGAAGTACACCTAATTTTTTGGTATTTCGTGTTCCATATCCATAGCTAAAGATAGAGAACAACTAAGGACATCAACTAAAAATTACTTAGTGATAAAGCAAACAAGCACACATGAGAATATTCACCCCACGCTATGACTCCTCGGCAACGGCGCCAGAAAAAGGTCTTGATAACCCACAAGTGTAGGGGATCGCAACAGTTTTCAATAAGTAAGAGTGTCGAACCCAACAAGGAGCTAAAGGTAGAATAAATATTCCCTCAAGTTTTATCGACCACTGATACAACTCTACGCATGCTTGATGTTCGCTTTACCTAGAACAAGTATGAAACTAGAAGTACTTTGTAGGTGCGATAGGATAGGTTTGCAAGATAATAAAGAACGCGTAAATAAAAAGTAGGGGATGTTTAGATAAAGATGCAATAAAGTAAATATAGCGAGTGTGGAAAAGTGGTGGTAGGAGTGGTGAAATTGCCCCTAAGCAATTGACTATGTTATTAGACCGATAGCAAGTTTTATGTGGGAGAGGCATAAGCTAACATAATTTCTCTACTTGGATCATATGCACTTATGATTGGAACTCTAGCAAGCATCCGCGACTACTAAAGATTCATTAAGGTAAAACCCAACCATAGCATTAAAGCATCAAGTCCCCTTTTATCCCATACGCAACAATCCCCTTACTCGGGTTTATGCTTCTGTCACTCAGGCAACCCACTATAAGCGAATCATGAACATATTGCAGCACTCTACATCGGTACTCCCTCACGCTTGCGCGACACGGAGGGCAAAATAGGACAACAACATAACCACAAGAAAATTAAGCCAATCATAGCAATTCATCAATCACCGGTAGGACAACGAAAATCTACTCAGACATCATAGGATGGCAACACATCATTGGATAATAATATGAAGCATAAAGCACCATGTTCAAGTAGAGGGTACAGCGGGATGCAGGAGAGTGGACCGCTGAATATAGAAGGGGAAAGGTGATGGAGATGTTGGTGAAGATGACGGCGGTGTTGGTGAAGATCGCGATGATGATGATGGCCCCCGGCGGCGTTCCGACGCCACCAGAAGCAAGGGGGAGAGAGCCCCCCTTCTTCTTCTTCTTCCTTGACCTCCTCCCTAGATGGGAGAAGGGTTTCCCCTCTGGTCCTTGGCTTCCATGGCTTGGGGGGGGGGGCGATAGCCCCTCCGAGATTGGATCTATCTCTCTATTTCTGCCTTCTCAGATTCTACCCCTTCACCATTTTTTTAATATCCGGAGATCCGTAACTCCGATTGGGGTGAATCTTTCGCCCATATTTTTCTCATAAAATTAGCTTTCTTGCGACAAAAGAAGGGCATCAACTGCCTTACAGGTAGCCCACGAGAGTGACAGGCACGCCCAGGGGGTGTGGGCGCGCCCCCCTATCTCGTGGCCACCTCGGACACTGTTTCGCGTTGATTCTTCCTCCGGAAAATCCCAAATATTCCAAAATAATTCTCTGTCCATTTTTATCCCATTTGGACTATGTTTGATATTGGATTTCTGCGAAACATAAAACATGCAACAAACATGAACTGGCATAGGGCACTGGATCAATATGTTAGTCCCAAAAATAGTATAAAAAGTTGCCAAAAGTATATGAAAGTTGAAGAATATTGGCATGGAACAATAAAAAATTACAGATACGACGGAGACGTATCAGTAACCTCTGCCATTGCGCCGAAGTCAGGACCGTACTCGAAGACCATTTGCTATCATTGCAAGGAAAATGGTCACTGATGTCTAGTACACAACCTTCTTCTTGTAGACGTTGTTGGGCCTCCAAGTGCAGAGGTTTGTAGGACAGTAGCAAATTTCCCTCAAGTGGATGACCTAAGGTTTATCAATCCGTGGGAGGTGTAGGATGAAGATGGTCTCTCTCAAGCAACCCTGCAACCAAATAACAAAGAGTCTCTTGTGTCCCCAACACACCCAATACAATGGTAAACTGTATAGGTGCACTAGTTCGGCGAAGAGATGGTGATACAAGTGCAATATGGATGGTAGATATGAGTATTTGTAATCTGAAAATATATAAACAGCAAGGTAACTAATGATAAAAGTGAGCATAAACAGTATTTCAATGGTAGGAAACAAATCCTAAGGTTCATACTTTCACTAGTGCAAGTTCTCTCAACAATAATAACATAATTGGATCACATAACAATCCCTCAACATGCAACAAAGAGTCAGTCCAAAGACACTAATAGTGGAGAACGAGTGAAGAGATTATGGTAGGGTACGAAACCACCTCAAAGTTATCCTTTTTGATCTATCTATTCAAGAGTCCGTAGTAAAATAACACAAAGCTATTCTTTCCGTTCAATCTATCATAGAGTTCATACTAGAATAACCCTAATGTCACCTAGATACTCCATTGTCACCTCAAGTATCCGTGGGCATGATTATACGATATGCATCACACAATCTCAGATTCATCTATTCAACCAACACAAAGTACTCCAAAGAGTGCCCCAAAGTTTCTACCGGAGAGTCAAGACGAAAATGTGTGCCAACCCCTATGCATAGGTTCATGGGCGGAACCCTCAAATTGATCACCAAAACATACATCAAGTGGATCACGTGATATCCCATTGTCACCACAGCTAAGCACGTCAAGAAATACATCAAGTGTTCTCAAATCCTTAAAGACTCAATCCAATAAGATAACTTCAAAGGGAAAACTCAATCCATTACAAGAGAGTAGAGGGGGAGAAACATCATAAGATCCAACTATAATAGCAAAGCTCGCGATACATCAAGATCATGCCATAGAGAGAGAACACGAGAGAGAGAGAGAGATCAAACACATAGCTACTGGTACATACCCTCAGCCCCGAGGGTGAACTACTCCCTCCTCGTCATGGAGAGCGCCGGGATGATGAAGATGGCCACCGGTGATGGGTTCCCCCTTCGACAGGGTGCCGAAATGGGCTCCCGAGAGGTTTTGATGGCTACAGAGGCTTGCGGCGGCGGAACTCCCAGTCTATCTTCGTCTTCGAAGGTTTTAGGGTATATGGACTTATATAGGTGAAAGAAGTAGGCCGGGGGACGCTCGAGGGGCCCACGAGACAGGGGGGCGCGCCCCCACCCTCGTGGCTTCCTCTAAGCTTCTGACATGCACTCCAAGTCCCCTGGGTTGCTTCCATTCCAAAAATAACTTTCCCGAAGGTTTCATTCTGTTTGGACTCCGTTTGATATCCCTTTTCTTCGAAACACTGAAATAGGCAAGAAAACAGTAATATGGGCTGGGCCTCCGGTTAACAGGTTAGTCCCAAAAGTAATATAAAAGTGTATAATAAAGCCCATAAACATCCAAAACAGATAATAAAATAGCATGAATGCTTCATAAATTACAGATACGTTGGAGACGTATCAACATCCCCAAGCTTAATTCCTGCTCATCCTCGAGTATGTAAATGATAAAAGAAAGAATTTATGAAGTGTGAATGCTAGGAGGTGCATAAGTTTGATCAATGATAATTTCAATCACCTTTTCTAGCATGTTTATATGTCATAACAGTAGTTCATCTCATAAAATCTCTCACGATCAAGTAACAAGTTATTCACATGTTAAAGCATAGATCATAAACTTTCTTGAAAACTAGGAAACTTCATTCTCAGTCATCAAACAATTGCAATTCATCTTATTTCCAGGAAGGGTCTATATCAGAGATTTGATTTAGCAAACTCCACATACTCAACTATCATATAGTCTTCTACAATTGCTAACACTCACGCAATACTTATGGTCATGAAGTTTTAATCGGACACTGAGAAAGATAGGGGCTTATAGTGTTGCCTCCCAACATATTCACCTTTGGGTGATGTCAACAATAATAATTCATGCTAACTAAGGCTTGCTAAACATTTAACGGTTTAAAAGTAAGTAAAAAATATGAAATAAAAAGGGGAACCTCACTCTAATATAATAAGATGATCCAACAATGTGATTGTAAAAATATGCATTTATATGTCCTCGGCGAAAAAGACAAGCATTTCAGCTCACTGCAGGATCAATATATATTAAAACATTTGTTCTTTTTGTCCAAGACACATGCAGTCATATTTCTTCAATCCCTCCGTTGGATCATGTTATATTATAGGTGTGTTGGTTCAGTATTTTTTACATCATTTTTTAGAACTTTTACACCGTCGAAAACCTTAACTAGTTCTGTGGCAAGCTATATATATCAGGATCACCTTGACTCTTGCATAAGGATGACCTAAGGATAAAATGAAAAAGGGAAAGGTGAAGATCACCTTGACTCTTGCATAAAAGTAAAAGATAGGCCCTTCGCAGAGGGAAGCAGGGATTTGCAGAGGTGACAGAGCTCGATTTTGAAATAGAGATAAATAATTTTGAGAGGTATGATCTCATTGTCAACATAACAACCAAGAGTTCCCAATATCTTCCATACTACATACATTATAGGCGGTTCCCAAATAGAATGGTAAAGATTTTACTCCCCCTCCACCAACAATCACACTCCACAGCCATCCGAAACAACGGGGTACTATCCATACCAACAACAGTCCCGTGGGAGTTTTGTTTGCAATTATTTTTGGTTTGATTTTTATCTTTTTGATCATGGGACTGGGCATCCCGGTTACCAGCCATTTTTCTTGTGAATGATGAGCGGAGTCCACTCATCTTGAGAATAACCCACCTAGCATGGAAGATACTAACAGCCCCTAGTCACTACATGAGCGATTCGGGCATACAGAACATATTATTATTTGAAGGTTTAGAGTTTGGCACATGCAAATTTACTTGGAACGGTAGGTAAATACCACATATAGGTAGGTACGGTGGACACTCATGGCAAAAACTGGGTTTAAGGATATTTGGAAGCACAAGTAGTATCTCTACTTGGTGCAAGGAATTTTGGCTAGCATGAGGGGGAAAGGTAAGCTCATCATGTTTGAATGATCCATGACAATATACTTTAACTGAGATGTGAGAAAACATAACCCATTACGTTGTCTTCCTTGTCCAACATCAACTCTTTAGCATGTCATACTTAATGAGTGCTCACAATTATAAAAGAAGTCCAAGATAGTATATTTATATGTGAAATCTCTCTTCCTTCAATATTCTTTCATTTATTATTCAAATGACCAATACAATGCTTGCTAACCTTCAATAAATTTACAACCTCTACTTCTTACATGTGAAGTCATTACTTCCCATGGGATAAGAAAATGAAACATATATAATTTCAGATTTATTACATTCAACTCATTCAACCATTTACTCATAGGATATAAGTGAAGCACACGAGTAAATGACAAACTACTCCAACAAGATATAAGTGAAGATCAATGAGTAGTTAAATAATTATGCAACTATGTGAAGACTCTCTCTCATTTAAGAATTTCAGATCTTGGTATTTTATTCAAACATCAAGCAAAGCAAAATAAAATGACATTGCAAGGATAGCACGACTCATGTGAAGAAGCAAAAACTTAGGTTCAACCGATACTAACCGATAATTGTTGAAGAAGAAAGGTGGGATGCCTACCGGGGCATCCCCAAGCTTAGGTGCTTGAGACTTCTTAGAATATTATCTTGGGGTGCCTTGGGCATCCCCAAGCTTGAGCTTTTGTGTCTCCTTAATTCCTTTTATATCTCGGTTTCCTAAATCTCGAAAGCTTCATTCACACCAAACTCAACAAGAACTCGTGAGATATGTTAGTATAAAACAATGCAAAAACCTTATCATTTTCTACTGTAACAAATTACTAACATTATTATTCAACATTGCATACTAAATGTCTCTGCATATTTAATACTCCTATCCTAAAATAGAATCATTAAACAGGCAAGCATATGCAAACAATGCAAACATAACAGCAATCTGCCAAAACAGTATAGTCTGTAAAGAATGCAAGATTCATCATACTTCCCTAACTCCTCAAATTATAAGAAAAATACTACGCTGCAGAAGATTTATCATAGCTCAATATGCAAAAGGATTCAACATTATATCACTCTCTTGCTTTTCTAGGGAATTTTTGCAACAGCGGTAAACTTTCTGTTTTGAAACAGCAACATGTATACTTGCAAAATAAGCATGGTAAAGGATATCCTTGACATTTTTATTGAAAATAAAGATGCAAACCATTATTATAAATAACAGAAAGCAAATACTAACAAAATAAAATGACGCTCCAAGCAAAACACATATCATGTGGCGAATAAAAATATAGCTCCAAGTAAGTTACCGATGAACGGAGATGAAAGAGGGGATGCCTTCCGGGGCATCCCCAAGCTTAGGCTCTTAGTTGTCCTTGAATATTACCTTGGGGGTGCCTTGGGCATCCCCAAGCTTAGGCTCTTTCCACTCCTTATTCCATAGTCCATCGAATCTTTACCCAAAACTTGAAAACTTCAACCACACGAAACTCAAAACAAAACTCATAAGCGTCGTTAGTATAAGAAAACAAACCACCACTTTAAGGTACTGTAATTAACTCATTCTTTATTTATATTGGTGTTAAACCTACTGTATTCCAACTTCTCTATGGTTCATACCCTCCGATACTACTCATAGATTCATCAAAATAAGCAAACAACACAATGAAAAACAGAACAATCTGTAGTAATCTGTATCATTCGAATACTTATGTAACTCCAAAAATTCTGAAATAAATTGTTGGACCTGAGTAATTTGTCTATTAATCATATGCAAAAAGAATCAACCTAAAATCACTCTTCAGTAAAAACTGGCAGCAAAGTTTCTGTTTTTTACAGCAAGATCATAAAGACTTCACCCAAGTCTTCCCAGAGGTTCTACTTGGCAAAAAAACTAATTAAAACATAAAATCACATCTAACCAGAGTCTAGATGAATTATTTATTAGTAAACAGGAGCAAAAATCAAAGAACAAAAATAAAGTTGGGTTGCCTCCCAACAAGCGTTATCGTTTAACGCCCCTAGATAGGCATGATGATTTCAATGATGCTCACATAAAAGATAAGAATTGAAACATAAAGAGAGCATCATGAAGAATATGACTAGCACATTTATGTCTAACCCACTTCCTATGCATAGGTATTTTGTGAGCAAACAACTTATGGGAACAATAATCAACTAGAATAGGATGGTAAAACAAGCATAGCTTCAAAATTTTCAACACATAGAGAGGAAACTTGATATTATTGCAATTCCTAAAAGCATATATTCCTCCCTCATAATAATTTTCAGTAGCGTCATGAATGAATTCAACAATATAACCAGCACATAAAGCATTCTTTTCATGATCTACTAGCATAGAATTTTTATTACTCTCCACATAAGCAAATTTCTTCTCATGGATAATAGTGGGAGCAAACTCAACAAAATAACTGTCATGTGAGGCATAATCCAATTGAAAACTAAAATCATGATGACAAGTTCCATGGTTATCTTTATTCTTTATGGCATATGTATCATCACAATAATCATCATAGATATCAACTTTATTCTCATAATCAATTGGAACCTCTTCCGAAATAGTGGATTCATCACTAAATAGAGTCATGACCTCTCCAAATCCACTTTCATCAATATAATTATCATAAATAGGAGGCATGCTTTCATCACAATAAATGTTCTCATAGCTTGGGGGACTAAACATATAATCTTCATCAAACATAGCATCCCCAAGCTTGTGGCTTTGCATATCTTTAGCATCATGGGTATTCAAAGAATTCATACTAACAACATTGCAATCATGCTCATCATTCACAAACATTTTATAGATTTCTTATTCTAGCACTGGAGCACAATTTTCCTTACCATCATACTCACGAAATATAGTAAAAAGATGAAGCGTATGAGACAAACTCAATTCGATTTTTTTGTAGTTTTCTTTTATAGACTAAACTAGTGATAAAACAAGAAACAAAAAGATTCGATTGCAAAATCTAAAGATATACCTTCAAGCACTCACCTCCCCGGCAACGGCGCCAGAAAAGAGCTTGATGTCTACTACACAACCTTCTTCTTGTAGACGTTGTTGGGCCTCCAAGTGCAGAGGTTTGTTGGACAGTAGCAAATTTCCCTCAAGTGGATGACCTAAGGTTTATCAATCTGTGGGAGGCGTAGGATGAAGATGGTCTCTCTCAAGCAACCCTTCAACCAAATAACAAAGAGTCTCTTGTGTCCCCAACACACCCAATACAATGGTAAATTGTATAGGTGCACTAGTTCGGCGAAGAGATGGTGATACAAGTGCAATATGGATGGTAGATATGAGTATTTGTAATCTGAAAATATAAAAACAGCAAGGTAACTAATGATAAAAGTGAGCGTAAATGGTATTGTAATGGTAGGAAACAAGGCCTAAGGTTCATACTTTCACTAGTGCAAGTTCTCTCAACAATAATAACATAACTGGATCACATAACAATCCCTCAACATGCAACAAAGAGTCACTCCAAAGACACTAATAGCAGAGAACGAGCGAAGAGATTATGGTAGGGTATGAAACCACCTCAAAGTTATCCTTTTTGATCTATCTATTCAAGAGTCTGCAGTAAAATAACAGAAAGCTATTCTTTCCGTTAAATCTATCATAGAGTTCATAATAGAATAACACCTTAAGACACAAATCAACCAAAACCCTAATGTCACCTAGATACTCCATTGTCACCTCAAGTATCCGTGGGCACGATTATATGATATGCATCACACAATCTCAAATTCATATATTCAACCACAATGTACTTCAAAGAGTGCCCCAAAGTTTCTACCAGAGATTCAAGACAAAAACGTGTGCCAACCCCTATGCATAGGTTCATGGGCGGAACCCGCAAGTTGATCACCAAAACATACATCAAGTGGATCACGTGATATCCCATTGTCACCACAGATAAGCACATCAAGACATACATCAAGTGTTCTCAAATCCTTAAAGACTCAATCCAATAAGATAACTTCAAAGGGAAAACTCAATCCATTACAAGAGAGTAGAGGGGGAGAAACATCATAAGATCCAACTATAAAGCTCGCGATACATCAAGATCGTGCCATAGAGAGAGAACACGAGAGAGAGAGATCAAACACATAGCTACTGGTACATACCCTCAGCCCCGAGGGTGGACTACTTCCTCCTCTTCATGGAGAGCATCGGGATAATGAAGATGGCCACCGGTGATGGGTTCCCCCTCCAGCAGGGTGCCAAAACGGGCTCCCAAGAGGATTTGATGGCTACAGAGGCTTGCGGCGGCGGAACTCCTGATCTATCTTCGTCTTCGAAGGTTTTAGGGTATATGGACTTATATAGGTGAAAGAAATCGGTCGGGGGACGCTCGAGGGGCCCACGAGACAGGGGGTGTGCCCAGTAGGAGGGGGGTGACGGTGTCCTGGACTAGGGGGTACTCACCACGTCGTCCCCCTATCAGTTAGATTGGCCCGAGGACCCCATGACCGTATACTCATGGGCCAGTTCGGACAGTTGCCGCATACAAGGAAGATTCCACAAGACTTGGTGATCAAGACAAGGACTCCTCCCCACCGGCGTATTCGGCTAGGACTCTTGTTATCCTAGGCCTCTTGTGCATTATATAAACCGAGGCCAGGCTAGTCGGTAGATTATGACATTACTCATCATACCTCTAGGGTTTAGACCACAACATATGATCTCGGGGTAGATCAACTCTTGTAACCCCTATACTCATTATAGTCAATCAAGCAGCATGTAGGGTATTATCTCATCAAGAGAGCTGGGTAAAATCCCGTGTTCATGTTACCATTGATACTAAGACGCACAGCTTGGGACCCCCTACCCGAGATCCGTCGGTTTTGACACCGACATTGGTGCTTTCATTGAGAGTTCCGTTGTGTGATCGACAAAAGGATCAATGGCTCAACTACAGGTCAACTGCGACGTCGGCTTCTTCGTCACCAGCTCGACTGGTCACCTTGGCTTGACCGAGGACTGCGCCCTACCTCCGATCGTCATGTTCGGATGAGGGCCTTCATCGACATCAACTCCGATCTCTATCAAGATCATGGAGGAGTCATCCATGGAGCTAGGGGGCTCAACGTCAACATTGCCCTCGGGCGACCGTGCTGTTTTTCTGGACAACAAACTCGTATCCGTCGTCACCGCCTCCTCGAGTGTCGCCTAAACGATTGCTTTGGTGTAATTATGCGGAATTAAGTCTACAACAACCCTGCAAAAAATTCGTCGAGTTCCGATGGAGGAATCTCAGGCAATCTCCAATATACCGAAGCCTTGTTGAATCTGGACGAGAATCCGGACGAGCTTGGAGCGGGGTGTCCAGCATCTAGCTCGGATGTCCTTTGGAAGATCCAACCGTTGATCGGATGCGGAACTCCCATATCTACCACCTGCCAAAAATTCAGCTCGATCCTACCGTCCAAACTCCGAGAACCTTCCGACCAGTGCATCACTTTTCGGATCTGTTTTCTGCGCGAGAACGAATTCAACCCGAGTTCACATCCTTTACGAACGGGATTTTGGACATCCTTTTTGAAGGACATTTTCGTATGGGGTATTGTGTTTTATTCTCAAACACATCCCATTAATATTAAAAGTATTTTTACGACACGATCTTCACCATCGCGCCGGTGTCAAACCGGCCCGACAACATCACTCCACGGCGGCCGACCTGCGCTAGACACGTCGTCGCTTTGTTGAGCTGAGCTTAAGTTCTTTGGATCATCATCTCGGCCAGCCGAACAATAGTTCGGCATCACGAAGGATAAATCATCACCAACATCGCCGCCCCATGGATTACACAGAGCGGGCACACCGGCATCACCGCACGTTCACTTCATCAAGCCAGCATTGACTACGTCACACGCTACGACCTGCATCGGCATGCCCGAACCGTTGCTTCATCGAGCCGATGTCCATCACGCCGAACTACTTCAACACCTCGGCTGTCACATCTCCTCACCGACCTGCTCTGTCTCCTTGCCTGGACTGGGGGCTTTGACATCCCTTCATCAACTTATTTCGGAGACTTCGGCGTCACCGGCCGACCAGCTTCATCACATTAGTTGGACCACAGGCTTTTTCCTCGGCGAGCCAACCTTTGCCAACTTCGCCATGCCGTCGCTTTATCGCCCATCCGGCAATGGGTGTGCGGATCGATTCCCATTTTGGGAGTCGCTTTTCTTCGGAATGCTACAACAAACAAACCAGGTGCTATTAATCCTAACAATTTTTGTTTGTTGGGTTTATTTTTCTTAAAGAACTATTACTCTGGTTTGTTCCATCGTCTCTACACAGTTCTATCAAATGGCGACCACATTAAAAATGGTCGCATGGTGGTTCGGTCAGTTTCGTACATAGTTCGGCAAATGCCGTATCTGGAGCCCGGACCGCCCTACAAATTCAGGCTTTTGTCACGCCTTCACTGCATCGCGCTGACGCCTTGCATCGACATTGGCTCCAGCGCCAGGCCACATCTCTTTAAATAAATTATTATTTTTGCGTAAAGCAATTAAGCAAGGATTATATATACATATATTATTATTTCCTAGACCGCACTCTTTTATGTGTGCAGATAATCGATTTTGACTGCGTTACGCGGTCACTACTCCGGAGTGCGGAACTCCTTGATCGGACACCTCGGCCTGGGGCTAGGACCTCGGCCATGCCGAGGACTGCGAACCTTGTCGGATCTATCGCAGATCAATGGGCGTCTTTGTCCTGCCACAAGGCTGAAACACATCATCAACACCGAGCACATTAACCAGCTAAGTTGCTTTCATGCTCAAAAAAATTCAGTTTTAAATTTTGTTCGGTTCGAACAAGCATTATACTTTTTGGCACAAAGTTGTTTGTGACAAAGTTCCTTGTCAAAACTTTGTTTGTGATGCACATATTCAAATACCCCGTTTATTTGGGGGCTCCCTTGATGGAGCTTTTCCTCTTGCATATGATTATACTTGTACGGCTTCGTTCCTTGTGCGTGTATTCGGCCACAATATGCACCATGTTGACTTTAGCAATTTGCAAGCTGGGTTGCCTGGCTCCTATGCTTACCCCTACGTCCCCGATTGTTCGGCTAGGGAGTAAAGGGAGCACCTCTGCGATTGTCACGATCGGTTCATCCAAGCCGGACCTCAGACTGGGTGAAGCCGGAAGCTAGCACTCTTACTATTTTCAACAATGGTCGGCACACAGCGGAACTCATGAGTACAAAAAATCTATTGCACAAGTCTCATAATGATAATGAGAAACCGAAGAAAGGTATCAGTGGGGGTACTATTTTCTTCGAAGATGCTTCTTACACTTTGTCAGTAATATATCATAAGTTCCCTGACGCGCTTTGTCTGTTACAGCCTTATGGCCTGATTGCCTGGTTATCAGAAACACCGTCGATATTCACGACAGGAGGAGTACATAACACTTTTCGGTCCTTCATTGAAGAGGGAGAAGCCGATGGTCGGTTAAGACGCGTATAAAGTTCCGGTGGACACAGATATGATATAAGTACTTCGGTACATACAATCATTATACATAAAATTCTTTTACCCAAGTAACTTGGGGGCTCTTAAATTTATGTGAGCTATTTTATAATAAGTGTTCTTCTTCCTAGTCGTTGCAAAGTCTTTTTTTTCTATCACTCCTTTTTTCGACGCGGGTGTGTGGTCAATAGCCGGATCTCCCTCTCAAAGCCGCTAAAGTTTGCTAAACTGGCCTAGTGAGAAATACTCCGCCTTCGGGATAGGAGGTTGAAGCCGTAAGCTGACCCGCTTGAAGTCTTGAGATAGGATGTGTCATGTTAAAGCATGACAGAAGCACAATTTTTTCTCTAAGACCAATTTTCTGATTGGCACCGAACAATTAATCTAGTTCGGACATCGAGCTTTTACTGACATTTTTTGGTTTTCCAATCCTATGGCACTTTTCAACTATTTGTGTGTTTTCCGCATAAGTCTCGCAGTGCAACACCGGACACCTGTAGAGATTTGGCAAAAATTGTCGGATATTGCTATATGTGCGTCGGTTTCAAATTGTGTCTTTGGTCGATAGTTGGGTTGCCCGGCTCCTGTGCTTGCCTCCTACATTCTGCTTTGTTCAGTTAGGTGTGCAAAAGGAGAACCACTGCGATTGTGCTTCCAGCTCGCATGGTTAAGCACCTCGGTGGAGAAAGCCGAAAACTGACTGTCACAATAAGCATAAACTGGTCAGCGATCCGATGACTATGTTAAATGATGGGCCGTTCATAACATTGGCCGAAGTGTTTACGGCTTGACCTCGGCTGTCGCCAAACACTAAGCAGGGGGCTACTTGCTGGCCTCCCAACTTTAAGCTCCAATGACTAAGTGAAAGTTATAAAGCCCGCATATCTGATTGCCTCGTTTCCGCCAACACAACCGCCTTCGGGCACCGAGACGTCGGCTAAGGGTTGTTTTGTTATTCCAGAACACCCTGCGTAGCATCTACAAGGGGGTAGAAGCCGATGATGGGCCACTTTCAGATTATAAACGGTCGCAACGGAAGTGAAAATTTGGGTTCATCTAGACCATAGAGTTTGAAAGCTTTTCCCGAACTAAATCTTCAGTATTTTCCTTCCACATTGATTGGAGCTGATGTTTCATGATCATTCTTAGCATGACAACCCAAAGAAAGGAATCGATAGTGGGACTATTTTCTTTGGATTATGTTTCTTATGTTAAAACAATAATATAACATGTCTCTCTGCGTACCTTTGTTTATAAAACCGTATGGCCGGATTTCCTTGTTTGCTGTAAATCTTTGCCCTCATAAAGGCTTTATAAAGTTGGACAAACACTCCCCGGCTACTGGCCGAGGAGGTTGAAGCCGATGGCCGGTCAACAAAGTTTTGTACAATGCGGATCCGAGCATTGATGATGTAAAGTACTTGGATACATAGAATCATTACACATAATTTGTGATTTCTTTGGATATCGATCCTTAATTCAGCCACCCTTGCCCACATTAAGGCTCGGGGGCTACTGGGCTTCGTGCTTATTATTTACAAATATTAAAGGGGTACATTGATCCCCTGATCTGGTGTCACCACCCGACCGGTGTCTCGGGGGCTACTGCACTGCCTGTCCAATACAGAAAATTTAAAGTGCAATATAGTTTTCGAGGATATTATTATCCTCAGGTTGGTCGGTTGCACCCAACCTGAGTCTCGAGGACTTTGCACACCGCGTTTCTATTCCTATGTATGCTGCCGAGCTAGGAATTGATCCTCAGGCCGATTTCGCGCATCAACCTGAGTCTCAGGGGCAACTAGGATCAGCGGTTTCAAGTTTTCCTTCAGGTGCATCTTGGGTTTTAGACCGACGCACACACCTTGAGGGCTACTGGCTATATATCTCGGCAGAGCATAAATTGCACCTATCAAAAAATCAGCCCGCAGTTAGGGGTGGTGCACCACCTCGGAAGCAGTCCGACATTAAGCTCGGGCGCTAGTGGCTGGCTCCATAGAGGGCATTTCTAGCATTAAGCTCGGCTAAACTCCTTCAAATTTTTGAACCCAGATGATCTATCACATCTCGGATATAGTCCGACGTTGGAGCTCGGATACAGTCAAGCGTTGGAGCTTGGACATAGTCTAGCGTTAGAGCTTGGATACATTCCGGCGTTGGAGCTCGGAAGCAGTCCGACGGTGGTGCTTGGCTGCAAAAGATACCTCGAATGCAATCCGACGTTGGAGCTCGGAAGCAGTCCGACGTTGGTGCTTGGCTGCAAAAGATACCTCGAATGCAATCCAGCATTGGAGCTCGGACGCAAGAGGACACTGCTGCCCAGGAATAACTTCAAACCTGAGGTATGGCATAATAATAACAAGGCGTTGATAAAGGCTGGAAATTTAAAGGGGCTCCTCGGATACCCGACATATTAACTCTTCGGATTTACTTCACGATCCTCAAGATCGAAGATGAGAAGATTTGTTGAACCAATTTTCAAGACCGATGACCGAAGATGAAGAACAGTTCGGAAGAATCGAGGAGCGTCCCCAACTTGAAGACCGGTTCATGGGGATACTGACGGTGTCCTGGACTAGGGGGTACTCACCACGTTGTCCCTCGATCAGTTAGATTGGGCCGAGGACCCCCATGGCCATATACTCACGGGCCAGTTCGGACAATTGCCGCATACAAGGAAGATTCCACAAGACTTGGTGATCAAGACAAGGACTCCTCCCCACCGGCGTATTCGGCTAGGACTCTTGTTATCCTAGGCCTCTGGTGCATTATATAAACCGAGTCCAGGCTAGTCGATAGATTATGACATTACTCATCATACCTCTAGGGTTTAGACCACAACATATGATCTCGGGGTAGATCAACTCTTGTAACCCCTATACTCATTATAGTCAATCAAGCAGCATGTAGGGTATTATCTCATCAAGAGAGCCCGAAGCTGGGTAAAATGCCGTGTTCATGTTACCATTGATCCTAAGACGCATAGCTTGGGACCCCCTACCCAAGATCCGCCGGTTTTGACACCGACGGGGGCGCCTCCACCCTCGTGGCTTCCTCGAAGCTTCTCTGAGATGCACTCCAAGTCCCCTGGATTGCTTCCGTTCCAAAAATAACTTTCCCAAAGGTTTCATTCCGTTTGGACTCCGTTTGATGTTCCTTTTCTTCGAAACACTGAAATAGGCAAGAAAACAGCAATATGGGCTGGGCCTCCGGTTAATAGGTTAGTCCCAAAAGTAATATAAAAGTGTATAATAAAGCCCATAAACATCCAAAACAGATAATAAAATAGCATGAATTCTTCATAAATTATAGATACGTTGGAGACGTATCAGTCACTAGAAGAGGAACTGTAGCAAGTGGCTTGCTGAGCATGGCAAGAAGGACGAAAATGCTGCTTCAGGCAAAGGTACACTTGTTACATATGTTATAGATACTTACCTTGCTGACATACCTACACTACTGCAGGATGCTGCTAACGCGACACTACGATCAGAGACCCTTCGAGAAACTGTGTGCGATGCAATAATCGCGAACGGTGGTGTAAGAAAACCATCATAAATGTGCAAAATGTTTGCGATGACGGATGCATCAAACATAGTTCAGATTTTAGTTGCGTGTGTGATGCAGGGCATACAATTCAGTTCAATTAACTATTTGCGATGAGGAGGAACAAAAGAAACAGGTAGCCAGATGAAGGTGTGTGCGATACACAACATACAGTTCACTCGGATGAACTGTTTGTGATTAGGCAACGCAAAAGAAACGGTCAGCTAGATCAAGGTGTGTGTGATATACAACATGCGGTTCACTCGGATGAACTGTTTGTGTTGAGACAAGAGAACAGAAATGGTTCAATATAACAAGATGTGTGTTATACGCGGCAAACAGGTCTGTAATCAGAAATGTGTGGGAAGACCGATAACAACATAGACGATTCCTGTTAACAAGCCATGTGTGTTGTGAGAAAATGATTGCTGGTATGCAATTCTCAGTGAGGGATGAAATCAGCACCGACGGGTTCCCTTGTTTAGTCCGTGTGCGATGTGATTTGCTCTGTCTACAGAGCATCAACATATATACTTAAAAAGACAGGATTGCATAACCAAATTAAGCATACGATTACACAAGTGACTACATAGATAACATTTTCACACACCAAAGTAAGCAATTACATGCATACTAAACTAGGAGAAACGAGGATCTAATCATCTACTTCATGTTGCGATGACGCTTGCCATTGCTCTCCTTCCGGCTGGATCCCTGGCCGTTTTGGGGAAGGAGGCACTTCCTCATGTCAACGATCTGTCTGTACATGTCGTAGCACGTGTACGCCTCCTTGGCCGCATACACGACGTGAGCTTTGTTGAGTTTCTCCATCCAGGTCGAGTGCCAGGCATGCTTGTCGTTGTTGCGGGAATCCGTCATGTCTCTGTAGTAGGGGTCGATGATGGCCTTGGCGAGGTGAACCAATGAGTCCTTCTCATGCTACTTGCTTCACTAGATCTTGTATTGGCCCAAGATGTCGACAAGATTCTGGCAGGCGATGCCCGAATTCTTGAGCACCTTGACATTGTTGGTGATGTCCACCATAGCGAACATGTAGTGAGGGTTGTTGACAAACCCGGCGAAACGCTCGCAAGGCCTTGTGGCCAGGCAGTAGTGGTAGACGAGGACGTGGTGGCGCACACACATCTGGGCTATGACAACCTTGGTGAAAGGATCGACATGGACCTAGAGGGGGGGGGTGAATAGGTACAGTTACAAATTTTAATTATTACTTAGCAATTTTAGACAATAATGCAGAATATGAGAGTGAGCCTAACAATTGCAAGTGTAGTACTAAGTGCTAAGCAAGTAACACGAGTATGTAAGGAAGCAAGCACCATATGATATAAGTAAGTGCTAAGAGACAAGTAACCACAAGTAGAGAGTTAGGGTTAGGAATAACCGCAACTCCAGGAGAGGAGGATGTATGCCGATGTTCACTTCCTTGGAGGGAAGCTACATCACCGTAAGAGAGGTGGATGTTACCATGAAGGCACACTAATGCCACGAAGGCTCACCCTATTCTCCCTTTGAGACAACACCGCAGAGGCGTTTCTCAACCACTACTGGTAGACCTTGGGGTGGTCTCCAAACCCTCACAAACTTTTCCGGGGGTAATCACAAAGGCCGATTCCTCTCCGAAAGACTCCTACCGCCTAGGAGTCTCCAACCTCCAAGAGTAACAAGAACGATGGGGAAAAGCTCAAGACTTGCTAAAATCATGAATTCCTTTGGTGCAAAGAAGGAGAAGGAGTGGATCTATCACTTGATAGGACAACTTCTATCAAATGCTCTCAAATCCCTTGGGGATCTAAGATTTGGTGTGGAGGAGTGAGAGAGAGAGTGAAATGTGTTCTAGGGTTTGTTCAAAGTGAGTGGTCAACCCTCTCCCGTGGGGGAAGAAGGCTATATATAGTGGGAGTGGAAAACAAACCGTTGAGCCACTTAGTGCACAAGGTCTGACAGACGTCCGGTGGGTACCAAACGACCGGTGCCATAGATTAGACCGGACGTCCGCCCAGGCTGCCGGTCATCCGATCACTGGAACATCTACCAGGGGCACAGACGAGGTATGGGACTATACAGCTAGCGGACGCCCGGAAGGCACCGGTCGTCCGGAGGCCGGACGTCCGGAGTTGTCGGAAATCCGCAAATATCATTCTGTTGAAGTGCAACGGATATCTGGAGGTGAGCGGACGTCCTGTGGGACCGGTCTTCCGCTAATATCAGTTCTGTGAAGATGCACCGGACAACCGGTGAGAGCCGGAGGCCCGGTCGACTGGGAGAGGACGGACGTCCGTAGATTTTCAGATGTTCGGTGGTAGCTGAACTTCTCAGGACCATACCAACGTTGTGCATAAGTTAGAGGAAGAACCTTGAGATGATATGTGAGTGAATTTTGTGGGTTTGAGCAAGTTCTTTCACGAAATCCATTGATCCCCTCTTAATAGTGCAGGATCCCTATACTCAAGAACAAACCGAAAAAGAAGCCGAAGCTTTCTGTCTTTGTCTTGTGTCTCTGCTCTCGAGTGATATATGTATATATATGTTTATGTCCGTAGTCATGATCCACACACCGCCCTTGAGACATAATCCTGAGATATACTTTATAAACATGATTAGTCCCAACATGCATGTTGTCATCAACATCAAAATATGATTAAGGGCATGATTGCACTTTCAATCTCCCCCTTTTGGTAGTTGATGACAACATATATGCACACACATAAAAAAATCGAAAGGATTTGTTGTGGAGCTCAATAAACAAAGAATGAGCATGGAGGGAGCTCCCCTTCAATATGATACCATAAAGAATAAACATGAAGAGAGCTCCCCATCAATATGATACCAACACAACCAAATCTCATACACAAGATAATCAAGACAACATAAGTTTGTTTTAAATAAGCTCCATATAGGTTCATCACTCATAGCATAGAACATAACCAAAACTCATAACATGAGTTCGTTACAAGCTAATATAAAAACATAACAATGAGTTCGATACAAGCTAATATCAATCACATAGTGCCTACTCCCCCTTGGCATCAAATACCCAAAGGGGGGGGGTCATAGCAGCATCAGAGAGCATCATCATCATCATCATCATGTCCACCACTGCCACCAGCCTCGTCAAAGAAGTCAGCCCACTCAAGACCCGAGGGAAAACCAAAATTAGAAGGTGGCTCGTCAGGGAGACGTTCATCGTCACTCACATCGTAAACTCTAGAGTCTCTCAGACAAGCCTTCAGAGCATTATTGGAAGTGAGCATGCGAGTGACAACGTTGTGATTTTGGGAGCAATGAAAGGTGAACACCTTCATCATTGCAGAGTGAGCCTTCCCAAGAAAGCGAGCAATGCGCCCAAAGGATGCAGAACTGGAAGGAGTAGAATGAGCCGTAGGAGGAGGAACATTAGCTGCGGTGCGACGAGCAGTAGCAGTAGGAGGAGGAACCCAATCATCCGCCATGTGAGGTGGAATGACCCATCGCTCATGCAAGTGAGTGCGGGCAATGGGAAATGGAGCAACACTCTTGATAAAAGCCTGAAGAAAGGGGGCATGAGGAAAGGCCCGCTTGTGCTGAAAACTAGCGAGACGGGTCTCATGCCATAGAAAATGAGGAACATTTATCTTCCCCTTGGGAGATGTATAGAGGTGATGCATGAGATCAATGCAATAGCTATTGCAAGACCCATTGTCACCTATCTTGGGATAGATGGTGCGGATGACATACTGATAGATGATGTAGAAAGGGGAGCGCCAAATGGATACTTGGTTCAAACCCTTTTGTTTCTCCGTTTTAGACAAAGTTTCTATTGGTTTGAGAAAATCCGCATAGAAATCAATGCCCTTGGGCCTATGGTTGGGGTCATCCTTGTGGATTTTGAAACCGGTGTCAGTAAACCCAAGTGCAACAACAAATTAAGAATAAGATGTCGTGAGCATGGTGTCAGAGGTCATCCAAGTGACAATGTTATTTGGACCAAAATAACATGTGGCATAGAATTGATGAATGACAGCTTGGTTAAAGTCATGTTGAAATGCAAATGGGGCAGCAAGATTAGATGACTCAATGAGCTCAATAGCCCTCGGATTTTTATTCGGATGAGTACGAATATGCTCTAAGTCAATACATACATGGAGAGATAAGCCTTTAGGAATGATGATAGTGGTAAATATGTCAGCTTGGACATTAGTGCGAAAACAATTGTCCTGAGAGTCACTAGCAACCTTAAATTGATCAACATCACGACGCAACCTATGATAGGAAGCAACGGGAACGTCGTTGAACCGCTTAACGTCGCGGCCGAGTGGTAAAGGAGGTTCAAGAGAGATATGACGAGCATCACCATGAGGTTGCACCAGAGGAGGAGGAAGCATGAAGGTGGGCCTACGAGTTCCAGACTTGGGTGTAGAGGTGAAAACAACAACAAACCCGGGCTGCTCCAAGTCATCCAATTCATCCTCGTAGTCAGATGCCTCCGAGGAGGAGTTGCTAGATGAGGTATGAGGACGGGCTGCACGCTTCCGAGGACGAACCCGCTCCCGTGAGTCAGCGGAGCCACCATGACGAGACATGCGAGATGGCCCACCGGTGACCTGCTTGCGTGCAGAGTGCTTGGTCTTGGGCATCACGACATAGTAGAGGAGGAAGACCCAAATCAACAACCCCACCATAGATCGAGGAATCGATGCACGAGGGGAGAAGAAATAGGTGCTACCTTGTTGTGAAGAATGCGGAGGGAGATGGCGACCGGAGGGAATCAGGCAGCGGGACGCGCCGGGGACAGGGGTGAGCCGAGTGGCGTGGCGACGGCGAAGGGCATGGGCGGCGAGCGGCCACGGTGAGGGGCACGGGCGGCGAGCGGCCGCGGCGAGGAGCCGCGAGACAGGGGCGACAGTGGTGGGGAACAGAGGAGAGGGGGCGAATGGATTAGGGTACACTGACCCGAACCACACCCCGCTCTATATATAGGTGCCTGGGAGAAGTCCGGACGACCAGAGATCTACGGACGTCCGATGCCTGGGCCAGGGAAAAAATTAATGGAAGTCCGGATAGACCGGACGACCGGAAATATGATACCAGAGAGAATTTTACGGACGACCGGTACATGGCATACGTCCGGTACATAGCGGACATCCGGAAGCATATAAGAATTTTTGAGAAGAGTAGGGTGCAATTATTTGTGCTACTAACCATGATGAGGAGGTGATGATTACAATACGTAGTAAGATGCAAAGGCATAATCTGTTAAGCAACGAGTATCCTATGCCAACAATAATAAAACATATACCGCCCATATATTGTCCTAATGACAAGAGTGGTGGCTACTGCCACCATGTATGAGGCGCTCACCTATATGTGGTGCGCCATTGCTATATAATAATGACGCACCACACATGTGGTGCGCCATTAGTTTCCATTTCATCTATAGCCGTTTTCCTAGTAGTGAGCGCTTCTGAAGCGGAAGGACCTGGCGAGTGATGAACTCGGCAAGGAGGTCGGTGCCGGTGAGCCCCTCCTGCGTCCTCATCACCGTCACCCGCTTGCAGAGGTTGACGATCTCCTGCGACGGGCGCCGGAGCGAGTAGCCCCAGATCGCCTTCGCCCGCGGCGGCGCGATGGTGAAGGGAGGAAGATTGATGTGGTCCACACCGTGGTTGCGGACATAGAAGAAGGAGTTCTGCCACTTCTTGGGAGAATCCTCCAGCGGAATCTTGGGAAAATCCGCCCCCGACCGCTTCGAGATGACGGCGGCGCCGCAGTCGGCAAACTCCCCGTCCGATGGGCCCTGCTGCTTCAAGGAGAAGAAGCGCGCCCAGAGGTCGATCGTGGGCTCGACCCCCAGGTACCCCTCGCACAGGGTCACGAAGCCGGAGAGCTGGACGATGGCGCCGGCGCCAAGATGATGCGGCTGGAGCCCGAAGAACTCCAAGAACGCGCGGAAGAAGGTGCTCACCGGCAGCCCAAAATCGCGCTCGAAATGCGTGAGGAAGACAACGCGCTCCTGCCCCTCGGGCCGGGGTCTCTGCTCGCCGCGCGGCAGACGGACGCCGACGACCGTCTCCCGTGGCAGGCGCCGCGAATATCAAAGATGGGTGATGTCATCGGTGTTGACAGTCGAGCCCATCGAGGAGCCCGACGGCAGCGACATGGACGGAAGAAGAAGAAATAGGATGGACGACGGCGGAAGCTCTGCTTGGGGCTGCGGGCGCAGCTGTGTGTCGGTGGCAAAGAGCAGAGCACGAGCAGGGGGACAAGAGGGCGTGAGCGAGAATGGTGTCCGCCTCCCCCTTGCCCCCCTCAATTTATAACCCTTGGTTCAAACGTGGGGAAGTGGGATCGTCTGCATGCACCCGCTCCACTACCCCGTAATAAGTGCGCACGTACACGCGTAGTAACTGCCCGGGGAAGAGCAACCGACCCCGGGACGCTGCAATAAATCCGCGCGCGTGGACCAAGGGCACGCGGTGGCGGGCCCCGGCCCGTCGCCCGGTCCTGTCACGCGCGTGGCCTATCAGGCCCCTCCGGCTTCCGGGTACCACGTGGCGCCTGCGCGAAGCCCGAGGGATTGCCTCAAGATTCGACAAACTCCTCGGTTCCCGCCACAGCCGGGATGCCATGATCCGGTTTCTGATAAAACCGGACACAGTGGGTGTTGCCGGACTCGGCGCTCTCAGAATCCGCCTTGCTCAAGGGGGAAACTGCGAAGGCCCACTCATCCGAAGATGGCGGACCTTCACAGCTTCGGGGACTACTATTGGGGGGATGAATCCCGAGCAGGCAACGGAACCCGGATCCTTTTCAAAAGCGGCGGGGCCCGCATTGCCCAGCGAACCGACACGCGCCTGGCCGGGTCGCTCGACCCAGCAAGGCGCGCAACCCGGCCAAGCTTCCGTGATGATAATTTTGGTAATGTCATGGAACACTTCTACGACAGCACAGGTATGACTATCTTGATTCTATCATAAAATCGTCATGGATGTACATGCATGACAAAAAACACGACCTACTGTGACAAACACATATCATCACGGAAGTGTATTTTTTTTGTAGTGTGATGTTTCGGCGCACTGTACA
Source organism: Triticum dicoccoides (assembly GCF_002162155.2). Lineage (NCBI taxonomy): Eukaryota > Viridiplantae > Streptophyta > Magnoliopsida > Poales > Poaceae > Triticum > Triticum dicoccoides. The sequence continues at coordinate 491,526,959 of NC_041385.1, forward strand.
CTCTATGAATGAAAGAAAACCCTCAAATCAGCTCGAATAAAAATGAATTCATGGCGATTTCCACCGGGTGATTAAATGAGGCAGATGAACCGGGATGAGAGATGAGATGATATCTCATTAAATTAGTTACCTTGTCGTCCATGAGAAAAAACCCTTCGTACGGGAGATTCCCCAACCAAACGGAGTTGGGTCGACCGCGAGCAGCGTCGAGAAAGTCGATGGCGATAGGCGGCGACAAGCGGAAGTGGCGAAATGAGGTGGGGTTTGTCGGCAGTCTGGCGGCGGCGGCAGGCATCGAGCTAATTCGTTACCGCCGTGATAGGCAGTGCCATGCATAGATGCAGAGGAGCTTGTCCAGGTGTGAATCAGGACCAAAGGCTTGGGGTGGCGGGCGGGGGTGAGGGTTTTTGTGACATGGGGATGGCGAGGCTTTTCTTTTTTCTTTTTTGAATTGGGTGGTGAGGGTTTTCTGTCCCACAAAGAATTTCGGACGCAATGGTTTGCTATAGCCAATCGTGTGTGATTGACGCAACAAGCAAAACAAAAGTCATTGCACACAGTTCCAATTTTGGGAACCATGTGTGATTGAAGCAACATGCAAAATGAAAGTCATTACACACGGTTCCAATTTTAGGAACCGTGTGTGATTGATGTACTACTTCTGTCCTGGTTTATTGGTCCCCTCTGTAATTTATACCAAATTTTTACCAAATATTTGACTAAGTAATGTTCATTCATGTCATCAAAAATTATATCATTGAACACTATGTTCTAATACACATCCAATGATATAACTTTTGCTGACCTGCACTAACATTTTGTCAGTTAAATCTTTGGTCAAATTTAACACAAATTACAAAGGGGGCCGATAAATGAGGACGGAGGTAGATTCCATCAACCGAACTGATTGCATCCATATCCCATAGTTAGACATAAGTTAACATAGATTAAACATACTCAGACATAGATAATAAGCGTACATGTACACAAGCATAGTTTAACCGTCATTAAGCATGCTCAAGCGTACATAGTTCGATCCCACATATTGTCACATCCCTAGCTTCTGGTGCTGCCTAGTGTTTGCATCATGTTTAAATTTCTGAAACTTGAACTGGGGAAATTTGGAAGCCTCAAAACCCTAAATAAAAGAAGGGCAAAAACCCTAAAAATCTCATTCATTGTTCCAAAATGCTCTTCTTAGATGTTTAATATTTTTGGCAAGGGTTTTGATCCAAACCAAAAATAATGAACATTTTAAAAGGATTTATTTTTGGGACTTTGAATTTAAATCATTAGCTATTTGAATTTGAATTATATTCATATAACTAGAATATAATTTCAAATACCCCTGAAATATTTTATGAGCTTTTGGAAAAGTCCATCTAGCAAAATAAAATATTCAGAGGAGCTTTTGGCATTGTTTGAATTATTTTGAATTCAAAACAGTGGCAAAAGATTAAATAAAAATAGAAAACAGAACAGAAATATAAAACAGAGCAACTTACCTGGCCTTACCTGGTAGCCCACCAGCAGCCCAGTCACTTACCTGGCGCTCATCTGCAGCAGAGCCGGCCCAGCTTCCGTTCCGGCCCAGCCCACCGCCGCCTCCCTCCCCTGTCGTCTTCCTCCCTCGCCAGAAGGACAGAGGCGAGGCGTGGCGAGCGCCGGCGCCGCCCCGGCCACCTCCTGCTTGCCGCTTCGCCCTGGCCTCTTTGGGTGAAGCCACGCAGCCCCCTCGCTCCTCTCTCTCACTCTCTCCCGACCCCTTCTCCCTTCTCCGCTCTCCCCCTCTCGCGCCCGAGCGCGCTCGTCGCCGCCGTCCACTGCCACCATGGCCACCGGGCCTCCTTCGCTTCCCCGACCAGCCCACAAGCTCCGCCACTCCGTCCTCGACCCACCTCACCGAGCCACGCCCCTCCAGAAGCCCCTGAACGACCTCACCGGGCTCGTCTTCTACCTCGGACCCGCCGGCCATCACCGTCAAATTCGTCGGCTCCAGACCGTCCCCGACCTCGCCGAGCGTTCCGTCGTCATCGCCGTGAGCTCCTGCTCCTGCTCCCCCTCTCCGCTCCCTCTCTCGCACGCTGTAGCTGCTGCACCACATCCAACCGCACGCGCCGCCGCCCGCACTCGTCACCGGTGATGCTCCGGTGACCATTTGGTCCCGGGCATGCGCCCAACGCGCTCCCCGCATCACGTAGAGCCTCCGAGGCACCTCGCCGCGCTCGTTTGCGCACCGCAGCCCCATCCCCACTTGCACCCGAGCTTCGGCCGCCGCCGAGCTCGTCGCCGGCGCCGATTCCGGCCGCCCCGACCCCAACCGACTCCACCAGAAGTTGCGGCATGTTCCCAGCTACACATAGCCACCCTCCGCGGCTCGTTTGGTTGCCGAAACGGCCAAAACCACTCTCGCCGCCGCGTCGGGCTCGCCGGCGGCTAAACGCAGGCGCAGCTGACGTTGACTTTGACCACGGGTGGGCCCTGGTTGACTCCGATGAGTCACTGACAGGTGGGGCCCAGCCCTGTTAATTAACCCAGTTTAGTTTAATTAAATTCTAACTAAACTAATTTCACTGACACGCGGGACCCACTGTCAGGTTTGACCGGACAGTGACCTGTTGACCTGCTGACGTCACTATGAGGTCATGCTGACGCAATAATTCCTTTCTGGAATTTAAATAAATCTTAAATGATTTTTTATTTCCAGAAAATGCCTAAAACTTCTAAAATGCATAGAAATTCAACCGTAACTCCAAATTAAATAATTTATATATGAAAAATTATCAGAAAAATTCAAGGAATCCATCTGTACCATTTTCATGCATGTTTGAACAATGTTTGTCCTCTGTTTTGGACAAAAAAAATAAAGGGCATTTAAATAATGATATATGGAGTTGGAATTTGAATCATGTATTCAAACCAACTTCATTTAAATCATAGCTAGGTGCACTAGTCCAAAACACATTCATATTGCCATGTCATGAGCATGCATCATATTGTGCATTGCATTGATTATGTTTCCTTCTGTGTTGCCGGAACTTGCCCCCTCTCGATAGACGTGGTTCCGACGATGAGTTTGATGACACCGATGAAGAGCTATACTATCTTCAGAAGTGCCAGGCAAGCAAAACCCCCTTGTTCATTCCGATAAAATCCCACTCTCTCGCTCCTGCTCTCTTTTACTGCATTAGGACAACAACGACATATTTGTTACTTGCTGCGGTAGCTGAACCCCTTTATCCTTTGCATGACCTGTCATTGCCACAGTAAATAGATGAAACCCACTAGCATGAGTAGGAGTTGTTTGAGCCCTGATGTGCCTACTCATTCATGCTTGTTTGTCATGCCTGCTACTGCTTAGAGTTGAGTCAGGTCTGATTCATCGGGAATGAATCAGAGGCGTGTGAACATGTCCTACCGTGTGTGAGCTAAGTGTGTGAACACGATTTGGTAAAGTTAGCGGTGAGAGGCCATGTAGGAGTACATGGTGGGTTGTCTCATTGCAGCCGTCCTCAGGAACTGAGTTCTGTGTTTGTGATCCATGATCAGTTACTACCACATATTGAGCTCCGGGCGCTCCAAGCTCTCTCGACTTATTAGTCAACTTGATCTCTGTCCAGGAGTTGCAACTAGTTTCTGGTGTTTGTAGGTAGTGTTAGTAGTCTACCAAGTGGCACCCGGTACAGGTGGGCTTGGGACAGACTAGGCACAGTGGCCCGGTGTACCAAGTAGCACCCGGATGGTGGGCTTGGGAACCCTGCTCACATCGTTTGGGGCCGTGAGCGACACCCCGGCCGGATCTCCTTGCGGATGGAACCCGAATAGGCGATAAACCTGGACTAGAGACTTGTTCGGTTAGTCAGGTCGTGGCCGACTCCCTCTCCCGGCTTCCGCTTGAAGGTTGCCGAGGTACATGACGTGTACAGGGCGATAAGTGGCGAAAGCGTGTGTGAAGAAGTACACCCCTGCAGGGTTATCATTATCTATTCGAATAGCCGGATTCCTCGGATATGGAAACTTGGACCCCTTGCATAGTTCATAGACAAGTGAAAGTGGATACTCTAAAATACGCAAGATAAGCGTGAGTGCTATGGATGGCGTTCTCGTAGGGAGACGGGAGCGGATCCATAGTGGTGTATTGATATGATGAATATGTGGACTCGTGTGCGCCACCTCAAAAGAGTTACTTGCAGTCGTAGTTCAGGATAGCCACCGAGTCAAAGCTGGCTTGCTGCAGTTAAACTCCACCACCCCTTTGTTGATAATGATGCATATGTAGATAGATCTGATGTAAGTCTTGCTGGGTACATTTGTACTCACGTTTGCCTATTTTATGTTTTTGTAGAGAGACTTCAGTCTCACTAGTAGTTCCGCTTGGACTTCGACGTTTAGCTTGTTACCTCAGCTACGATCTTGTGCCCTCGGCAGGATCTGGTAGATAGTCAGGCTTCTCAGCCTTTTTCATTTCTAGTTGTCTGTATCCAGACATGTTAAGCTTCCCCTTGTGCTTTGACTTGTATGCTCTGAGTGTTGGGTCATGAGACCCATGTTTGTATTCTCGCTCCTCGGAGCCTATTAAATAAATACTTGAGTTTTAGAGTCATTTTGTGATGCCATGTTGTATTTGCACATATCGAGCATATTGTGTGTATGTTATTGAAATGCTTGGTATGTGTGGGATCTGACTATCTAGTTGTTTATCCTTAGTAGCCTCTCTTACCGGGAAATGTCTCCTAGTGTTTCCACTGAGCCAGGGTAGCTTGCTACTGCTCCGGAACACTTAGGCTGGCCGGCATGTGTCCTTCTTCGTTCCTGTGTCTGTCCCTTCGGGGAAATGTCACGCGATGAATACCGGAGTCCTGTTAGCCCGCTGCAGCCCGGTTCACCGGAGTCCTGCTAGCCCAGTGCTACAGCCTGGATTCACTCGCTGATGACCGACACGTTCGATGTTGGGTCATGGATGCCTGTCCCTGTAAGTTAGTGCCACTTTGGGTTCACGACTAGCCATGTCAGCCCGGGTTCTTTGTCATATGGATGCTAGCGACACTATCATATACGTGAGCCAAAAGGTGCAAACGGTCTCGGGCCAGGTAAGGTGGCACCCGTGGGAATACCGTGCGTGAGGCCGCAAAGTGATATGATGTGTTACATGCTAGAACGGTGTGGCATTGAGTCGGGGTCCTGACAGCTTTGGTATCAGAGCTTGACTGCCTGTAGGATTACCAAGCCAAACTGGTCGAAGTTGAGTCTAGAAAATCTTTAGTTATATAAGGGAATTGATTGTGGGATGGAACGTAAGGCTCTTTTTACTCCTTATACCTCATGGCCTTCTGATCTGAGTCATCCTCTTCTCTTCTACGGGGGTTAAGGAACTAGACTTTCTCTTCTTTCTATCAGGATCACGTGTTACTTATCCGTAGACTTATAAGATTGTTGGACTTAAGCCTCGGTTCAGTTCCTACTACTTCCGTATGTTAACTGTTGATCTCCAAACCTTGATATTGTGCTTCTGAGTGGTTATGCCACCATTTTGTGAATGTCTCAAATCTTTTCTGAGCATTTACAGCCGTTATGCTGTCCGAGTCATCCCAGGTTTCTAAACAGTCTGATGCATTTGCAAATCCCTTCCTTCCGTTCCTGATGTCCTTTTGGGCCAGATTAAGCACACTAATCAGTGAGTTGAGGTACTTTATTGCCTTGACATATATGTTGGAGCTGGTATTATGACCCTAGGTGTCTTAGGGGATCATCTAGTAATTTAGCCATGATTTATGCCCCAGTGTGATGATTCTGGCCGTTATTCTCGAAAGCATTCCGTGATGCTACTTAGTAGTAGGCATTCTACTCCTGGGTTTTGAACCCGAGATTCACCCTACTTGCTTCATGTTGATAGTTTTGCTCGTTCCTTTAGGTTATTAGTAACCTTTGCATTAGTCCTCGATGTTCGTGGTATTTCCTTCTTCCAAATACTATGAACCGCTTATGGCATATGTTCCTTGCTGATCGAAAGATCACAATTAGAGTGCTCTCGATGGGTTCTCGATTCTATATTGTGACTCTGCCAGTCCTACCTCTCTACATGGGTTATCCGGAAGAAACATGTTGAACTTGGTTCGGCATACTAATCTATGCATCCACAACTCGAAAAGTTATATGTTCCCTTGAGTTGCTCTCTTTAGTCATATCCCGACCATCCTCTATCAGTTGATAACCAAGAGTATATGTGCATTTGTGTTCATCGATGCCCTATTATCTCTGTGGTCTGTTAAGCCATTCCATTCCGGAATGACTAGGAGAAACAAACTCCAGTGTCTCATCCATATCTAGGATTGGGTCAAAGCAGTTGTATTCCGCAGATCAAAATGCCAATTCAGCTTTGTTCTGTTCTACCTTGGAGTGTTACCCCCTTTATGTCAGAATTGTCATGAGAACTGCACCAACTCTCATGAATTCTTGACATAGTGATACTTCTCACCATCATCATTCATTCCTCGGTCCTCGTGTTGTTGTAACCGGAATGCCGACAAGTGAATTGTGATGTGTGAAATCAATACTCCGAGCAACTCGTTGCTGGGTAGCTAATGGACAACATCCTCATTCTTAACGTGTTGGTTATTGAATCACCATTCTAAGATAGATTGTGCTACCTAGTCCTTATTTCCTGGTGCACTCTTTGATTGATGAGTTAGGATTTTGTCAAGTCCTCGCTCATTTGATCATATCATCTTGCCCTGAAAAGCAAGATTGTTCTCGAGCTTAGTAACATACCGGTGGTTCGTGACTTTCTAAATATCTTCTTGGAAGTGTTACGTTGTTTCCTGACTGTTATGTTGAGCTCGTGATCAAGTTGGTTTCTTGTGAACCACCCTTTCTCCAAGAATCTGTGTTGGATATCCCTGAGCTAGTTGGTTAAGCTAGACAACAACCTGGAGAGTTGGAAGATAAAAGCTTGCCTGACTTAGTTCGTTCCAAAGGGATATTCTTGTGTAGTGTGTGTTGAAGAAAGATGATATCTTCATCGATTGGTCCCTGTGATCAGTTGCTGGATCTATTATCTTACCCAAACCTTTGATTGAGTATGGGCTATCGTCAAATCAAATCAGAACCAACGATATTCGTAATGTTGTCTTACTCGTGGTTTTTCCTCGAGCATACACCATTATATTCTTTGGTCTGACCAATACTACCACCGTGTTCACATGATGGTGGAAGTCCAGTGATATGGAAATTCTGATGAGTTGTTGTTGAGCCCATCAGCAAGATATTTAACCTCTCCATGATTATGTTGAACATCCATCTAGCATTGGAAACTTTTGTAAACATTACCTTCGTGTTCCATTCATGAGGTATATGTTCGGAGGAAAGAAGTGACTTTCTTTAATTCACATGCACTTGGTGTAAGTTGCCGCCATGGATCCGAGAAAGATTGTTTTGTTTCCTTTGGAATCATCCCAAGTCAGTCATGCATGTGCGAAGTATACATTGGACTGTGAGATTAGCTACCTCCATTCCATATGTGTCCCTAGCACGCCAAGCCACTGATTGATTTGTTCAAGGAGAAGAAGCTCCTTCTTAAGAGTATACCCTATGCAAGGACTTCGATATCCTCGATGATGGTTCCCCACCGGAACTCGGTAGTGTTTAATTATAAGACTACTACGTGGCCATGCTTGTCTGGGACAACGTGTTCACATGTTTGTAGCAGAACCAGCTCATGTTTTGGAGCTTACTATCGTAGTTCATTCCCCGAGAATCTCGCAACGTCATCTCGTCGATTTGTGTTGCAAACTTTCGTTTTTCTTCCTAGATTCGATGAGTCTGGAATATCCTGACACCAACCAGATCTGAATCTTAGGCAGATATGATGGTTTGGAACATTTCCCAAGAACTATAATATCGGTCCCTCGGAAACCGGTAAAGTGGATGTCGTGGCCAACACACCCCGCCAGAAGACCTATTATTGTGGTACCTTGATTGAGGAAGTTGGCCACCTCCCCATAAGGATTTCGTAGGATCTACTCCCTAATTGTTCCTTATGGATTTTTGTGCTCCCGAAGTCCGACCTTTTACTTGATGGTCTGGTTACCAAACCATTTCAATAAATGGATTACGCTAGCACATTAAGGAGAGCATTAGAAGCGGAGTGCTAAATGTCTCTCGGTCGATCATCCAGATTTTATTTCCTTGGCCCCGCCAAGGGTGAAATCTGAGAAATTGTTATCTTCCTTTGCATCTGCATCATCCATCATCATTCATCATAGTAGCAAGTTGTGTTGCCAGGATCCTTGACACGGATATTGGTAGAATCTTGATGATTATGGAAATGCTCAAGTTCTTGTGAGCACGCGCAAGTGCTAGGTTTGATCGTCGGCATTAACTGTATAGTGCTCTCCGTTTCCTCGGCAATGCTATGACCCTTTCAAACAGTGAATTCACTCTCTATTGTTGGGTTCTTCCCCAGTTACCAGAATCATTCCCAGCATTTGCATTTTGTTCCCAGCTTGCACCGCCAATGTGCCATTCTACCATGGGTCTCTTCCATTTCCGGTGATAAGCAAAAATCATCCATTACGTTGTCTTCAACAAGGTAATCCACACCATCCAAGTCCGAGTATGCCATTCTACCGACCCCCTCCAAAAGATCGCTCGAGAATTGCCTTAGGCTGGTTTAAAGAGTTTCAATGATCTCTGAATCAAAGGTAATTCTTTTTGCCACTTAAGGGGATATATCCACGAGTCTCCATCCCTAAGATGTCTCGTTGTGGTATCATGGCAACTCAACTCCTCGCTACGTTGACAATCGTTTACCACCTTCTTAGGTGTGGAATTGTTGTCTACTTAGTGGGCCCTCGTCATTTGTCTCACTCCTTTTCCTCAGATGTATGCTTCATGTCTCAACTCAAGAGTTGTTCTTACGTCTCTCCAGGAACTGATCTTGAGTTGCTCGATCTTCAAAGACGAGTAAATTCTATAGGGTTTTCCCCTTCTTTCTGTTGTCGTGTCGAGTGAAGATCTCGAAAGAAAAGACGTCAAGACCAAGATGATGGAATGGATCACCATCTCCGAGAAGGGCAATCGGATCATGAAGATTGTGATAGTTTTGTGACTCCGCTTTTCCTCTTACCTCACGTCTTGAATCTCGGGGCGAGATTCTTGTTTAGTGGGGGCGAGTTGTCACATCCCTAGCTTCTGGTGCTGCCTAGTGTTTGCATCATGTTTATATTTCTGAAACTTGAACTGGGGAAATTTGGAAGCCTCAAAACCCTAAATAAAAGAAGGGCAAAAACCCTAAAAATCTCATTCATTGTTCCAAAATGCTCTTCTTAGATGTTTAATATTTTTGGCAAGGGTTTTGATCCAAACCAAAAATAATGAACATTTTAAAAGGATTTATTTTTGGGACTTTGAATTTAAATCATTAGCTATTTGAATTTGAATTATATTCATATAACTAGAATATAATTTCAAATACCCCTGAAATATTTTATGAGCTTTTGGAAAAGTCCATCTAGCAAAATAAAATATTTAGAGGAGCTTTTGGCATTGTTTGAATTATTTTGAATTCAAAACAGTGGCAAAAGATTAAATAAAAATAGAAAACATAACAGAAATATAAAACAGAGCAACTTACCTGGCCTTACCTGGTAGCCCACCAGCAGCCCAGCCACTTACCTGGCGCTCATCTGCAGCAGAGCCGGCCCAGCTTCCGTTCCGGCCCAGCCCACCGCCGCCTCCCTCCCCTGTCGTCTTCCTCCCTCGCCAGAAGGACAGAGGCGAGGCGTGGCGAGCGCCGACGCCGCCCCGGCCACCTCCTGCTTGCCGCTTCGCCCTGGCCTCTTCGGGTGAAGCCACACAGCCCCCTCGCTCCTCTCTCTCACTCTCTCCCGACCCCTTCTCCCTTCTCCGCTCTCCCCCTCTCGCGCCCGAGCGCGCTCATCGCCGCCGTCCACTGCCACCACGGCCACCGGGCCTCCTTCGCTTCCCCGACCAGCCCACAAGCTCCGCCACTCCGTCCTCGACCCACCTCACCGAGCCACGCCCCTCCAGAAGCCCCTGAACGACCTCACCGGGCTCGTCTTCTACCTCGGACCCGCCGGCCATCACCGTCAAATTCGTCGGCTCCGGATCGTCCCCGACCTCGCCGAGTGTTCCGTCGTCATCGCCGTGAGCTCCTGCTCCTGCTCCCCCTCTCCGCTCCCTCTCTCGCACGCTGTAGCTGCCGCACCACATCCAACCGCACGCGCCGCCGCCCGCACTCGTCGCCGGTGATGCTCCGGTGACCATTTGGTCCCGGGCATGCGCCCAACGCGCTCCCCGCATCACGTAGAGCCTCCGAGGCACCTCGCCGCGCTCGTTTGCGCACCGCAGCCCCATCCCCACTTGCACTCGAGCTTCGGCCGCCGCCGAGCTCGTCGCCGGCGCCGATTTCGGCCGCCCCGACCCCAACCGACTCCACCAGAAGTTGCGGCATGTTCCCAGCTACCCATAGCCACCCTCCGCGGCTTGTTTGGTTGCCGAAACGGCCAAAACCACTCTCGCCGCCGCGTCGGGCTCGCCGGCTGCTAAACGCCGGCGCAGCTGACGTTGACTTTGACCACGGGTGGGCCCTGGTTGACTCCGATGAGTCACTGACAGGTGGGGCCTAGCCCTGTTAATTAACCCAGTTTAGTTTAATTAAATTCTAACTAAACTAATTTCACTGACACGCGGGACCCACTGTCAGGTTTGACCGGATAGTGACCTGTTGACCTGCTGACGTCACTATGAGGTCATGCTGACGCAATAATTCCTTTCTGGAATTTAAATAAATCTTAAATGATTTGTTATTTCCAGAAAATGCCTAAAACTTCTAAAATTCATAGAAATTCAACCGTAACTCCAAATTAAATAATTTATATATGAAAAATTATCAGAAAAATTCAAGGAATCCATCTGTATCATTTTCATGCATGTTTGAACAATGTTTGTCCTCTGTTTTGGACAAAAAAAATAAAGGGCATTTAAATAATGATATATGGAGTTGGAATTTGAATCATGTATTCAAACCAACTTCATTTAAATCATAGCTAGGTGCACTAGTCCAAAACACATTCATATTGCCATGTCATGAGCATGCATCGTATTGTGCATTGCATTGATTATGTTTCCTTCTGTGTTGCCGGAACTTGCCCCCTCTCGATAGACGTGGTTCCGACGATGAGTTTGATGACACCGATGAAGAGCTATACTATCTTCAGAAGTGCCAGGCAAGCAAAACCCCCTTGTTCATTCCGATAAAATCCCACTCTCTCGCTCCTGCTCTCTTTTACTGCATTAGGACAACAACGACATATTTGTTACTTGCTGCGGTAGCTGAACCCCTTTATCCTTTGCATGACCTGTCATTGCCACAGTAAATAGATGAAACCCACTAGCATGAGTAGGAGTTGTTTGAGCCCTGATGTGCCTACTCATTCATGCTTGTTTGTCATGCCTGCTACTGCTTAGAGTTGAGTCAGGTCTGATTCATCGGGAATGAATCAGAGGCGTGTGAACATGTCCTACCGTGTGTGAGCTAAGTGTGTGAACACGATTTGGTAAAGTTAGCGGTGAGAGGCCATGTAGGAGTACATGGTGGGTTGTCTCATTGCAGCCGTCCTCAGGAACTGAGTTCTGTGTTTGTGATCCATGATCAGTTACTACCACATATTGAGCTCCGGGCGCTCCAAGCTCTCTCGACTTATTAGTCAACTTGATCTCTGTCCAGGAGTTGCAACTAGTTTCTGGTGTTTGTAGGTAGTGTTAGTAGTCTACCAAGTGGCACCCGGTACAGGTGGGCTTGGGACAGACTAGGCACAGTGGCCCGGTGTACCAAGTAGCACCCGGATGGTGGGCTTGGGAACCCTGCTCACATCGTTTGGGGCCGTGAGCGACACCCCGGCCGGATCTCCTTGCGGATGGAACCCGAATAGGCGATAAACCTGGACTAGAGACTTGTTCGGTTAGTCAGGTCGTGGCCGACTCCCTCGCCCGGCTTCCGCTTGAAGGTTGCCGAGGTACATGACGTGTACAGGGCGATAAGTGGCGAAAGCGTGTGTGAAGAAGTACACCCCCGCAGGGTTATCATTATCTATTCGAATAGCCGGATTCCTCGGATATGGAAACTTGGACCCCTTGCATAGTTCATAGACAAGTGAAAGTGGATACTCTAAAATACGCAAGATAAGCGTGAGTGCTATGGATGGCGTTCTCGTAGGAAGACGGGAGCGGATCCATAGTGGTGTATTGATATGGTGAATATGTGGACTCGTGTGCGCCACCTCAAAAGAGTTACTTGCAGTCGTAGTTCAGGATAGCCACCGAGTCAAAGCTGGCTTGCTGCAGTTAAACTCCACCACCCCTTTGTTGATAATGATGCATATGTAGATAGATCTGATGTAAGTCTTGCTGGGTACATTTGTACTCACGTTTGCCTATTTTATGTTTTTGTAGAGAGACTTCAGTCTCACTAGTAGTTCCGCTTGGACTTCGACGTTTAGCTTGTTACCTCAGCTACGATCTTGTGCCCTCGGCAGGATCTGGTAGATAGTCAGGCTTCTCAGCCTTTTTCATTTCTAGTTGTCTGTATCCAGACATGTTAAGCTTCCGCTTGTGCTTTGACTTGTATGCTCTGAGTGTTGGGTCATGAGACCCATGTTTGTATTCTCGCTCCTCGGAGCCTATTAAATAAATACTTGAGTTGTAGAGTCATTTTGTGATGCCATGTTGTATTTGCACATATCGAGCATATTGTGTGTATGTTATTGAAATGCTTGGTATGTGTGGGATCTGACTATCTAGTTGTTTATCCTTAGTAGCCTCTCTTACCGGGAAATGTCTCCTAGTGTTTCCACTGAGCCAGGGTAGCTTGCTACTGCTCCGGAACACTTAGGCTGGCCGGCATGTGTCCTTCTTCGTTCCTGTGTCTGTCCCTTCGGGGAAATGTCACGCGATGAATACCGGAGTCCTGTTAGCCCGCTGGAGCCCGGTTCACCGGAGTCCTGCTAGCCCAGTGCTACAGCCTGGATTCACTCGCTGATGACCGACACGTTCGATGTTGGGTCATGGATGCCTGTCCCTGTAAGTTAGTGCCACTTTGGGTTCACGACTAGCCATGTCAGCCCGGGTTCTTTGTCATATGGATGCTAGCGACACTATCATATATGTGAGCCAAAAGGCGCAAACGGTCCCGGGCCAGGTAAGGTGGCACCCGTGGGAATACCGTGCGTGAGGCCGCAAAGTGATATGATGTGTTACATGCTAGATCGGTGTGGCATTGAGTCGGGGTCCTGACACATATCATCTCACATGTCAGCACGATCCTAAAAATTCTCCAGGTACTCGGGGTACGCGCTGTGCTCCACCTTGCGAGAATACTTCTGCTTGGAGGAGCCAATGGCACCTCCTCTTGCATGCGCGAGAACACTTTGATACGCGCCATGAAGTTTGCGGTTGTAAAATGAGCATCGATAGCCGCCGTCCCAGGTCCTAATACACATGTTATGCATTCCCGCATAAATCTCCCTCAGAATTTGCCTCTTGTACCTCCCCTGGACATCTTCATCCTCGCTGTCCACATCGTCAGACATCACCTATACAAATAGTAAAAAAATGTGGCATCAAATTAATGGTTACAAACTAATCTCTAGCAAACATTTGGCAGTTGCCAAAAATTGGCATCAAATCAACAATTACATGCCACGAAGTAGGATTAGGAATTTATTTATACATATCCAGAGATTTGGTAACATATATATGTTCAGCACGGGAAAATTAATTTAACATGCATCATAGTTGCGATGGTTTCGTGGTGTGTGTGTGGGTGTGTGCGTCTGGGGGTGGCGAGTGGCTTGCAGTACACTATGAGTTGTGAGCCACTGTGTGGGTTGGCCGTTTTTTTAGGCAGGCCGGTGCCACATCACAGTCATGAATTCGTAATTTAAAACATTACACAACTCTTTCATACATACATGTTTTGGCCACACGCAGTCGATGGTTGTCCTACATGACGCTCGATACTCGCGTATGACGCTTACTGTGGGCCCGCGAGGTCGTCGTCCATCACTTTAACGAACAACCAGTAGTGAGGTTAATTTGACCACTAAGTTAGAATCTTTTTTGTTCGTGTTATGGTGGTATATAGTACGCGTCGAAGAGGTGGGAGGGGACTAGCATATATATATATATATATATATATATATATATATATATATATATATATATATATATATATAAATATATATATATACAGATGGTCTATTCTGCTAATATTAGCAGAATAACTATTCTGCACACCACTTCCGCACTGCATGCTGAACGCAAGTGCACTGCATCTTCTTTACGTTGAGCACTGCAATGCTTCACGGGAGAACTGCTTCATTTTCCGGTTTTCTGCCCGCGCGTTCTATGTGGAATCGGGTGTCGCGGGATGATTCAGTTTGTGTCTGCATCTCATTTTAGCTTTATTCTTTCTGATTTACAGGAAAATATACTAGAGTGCTTGCAAATCGATGGATTTGACGGATGAGCTTTCTCTGTTCGTTCGTGTTCGCGTCAGATGCGATTTTTTTGTGCTTAGATGTTGTTATTTAGTAGGAATTCTTTGATTGCGTTTGTTTTAATCGGTCCGTTTACTCTATAATTCGTTAATTTTTAGGAGTTAGTTTTCAATTCTTGATATGTTGGTTGTGCGGGCGGGTGAGCTTCGTCCGCTCCTCTGTTCTTGTTGATTTTTTTGATTTTTGCCCGTCCACGCGTGTTTGAATATTGTAATTACTGTTGCTGTAGGATTGAATTCGTTGTATTGCGGGTATAATTGTCATTTTTTGAATCGCGTTTTTTAAATGAAAGGTGATGCTGTTCGTCAAGTTGCCATATCTTCCATGTAAATTTTTGCGGGTGTATTTTTCGATGGTTTAGTGGCTGTAGAATTTTTAGGCGAGTTATGGAAGTGCGAGTGAAATTGACACCTCTATCAGTCTATCACATTGTCTATAGTTTTACTGCTTTAATTTTATTTGTTGTAGTCGCGGCATACGTTGTAGTGCACTGCATTTTCTTTGGTAGCGTACTTCGTTGTAGTTTTATTACAGTGGTTATGGCTATTTATGAGATTTCTCCTTTTCGTAAACTACATTCTGTGTTTACTACATTCTGTGTTCTAGATGACTGCATAATATGCATTTCTGTACTGCATTAGCAGTGTTGTTAATGTTCTATTCTGCTATTAGAAGGGATGGTCCATGATACACTTGTGTTAGCTGAATAGTTATTATAAGAATTTTTTTGAACTGCATACTATGAGAATTGTTTTTGAGCATCATATGTTAACTGCAAAGTTTCGACCATTTGCATTTCCTTGTTACTGTTCGGAGGGCTGCCTTTTGTTATTATTAGTACCACACTATGTGTTCGAGAGAACTGCATTACTGCCAACAGCAACTTTGTCTAAAAAGGATTATAAAATGACGTAGTTGAGGTTGCATACTTTAAATAGGCATTGTTCAATTTGTCTAATTGACATAATTTTAAAAGCATACAGCATAAGCAAAGCATTAGAAATATTGGTTGCTTCATATTAGACAGCCTAGAGTGCAAATATTGTTAACTTGATGGAGTCTTCTTCTTTGTAGAAAAAGACCATGGCCACTTCTCCGGCCTCAAAGCCATTGTGGGAGATAAAATCTTTCCAACCAGTAGTTATGTTGATGCAGTCTTCAGAGTTGATGTGGTAGTCAGCTTCCATGTCTCCATAGCCATTTTTGTGTTCTGTCTCCAAAGTAAGCTTCCCTGAACTCGGAGCATGAAATTTCATTGCGGATGGCAGTTTCTGCATATTGTAATGGGTGGATAAAGAATTTATAAGTAAACAGCAAATGTTTTTGTTTTATACTTAGTATGATTTGTTTATGTTTACTTAAATAGTTACATACATATGATTGTATTTTGTAAAGTAGTTGCAATGTATGAACTAACTTATGTACGCAATTGACTCCTAGTTTTACTGTGATATATATTATACTGCAACATGTGTGCACTCCAATGTCAGTAATAGTGTACTTCTCTAGCATGTTAATATAACTGCAACGCTTATCTACTGACCCTTTTTTTTGTACATATGTCGATACATGGTGTGGTACTGAAGAAAGATATGTGGAAGCATCTAGTCTTAATAGCTAACAGATCTGAACAACAATACAAATTCTGTTTTGTATTTTTTGTTGATATTACTTAACAAATTGATTGAACTATATATTCAGATGTGTATTTGCAGTCTAGATTATGTCCAAAAATTATGAGTGGAAAACATACCCAACTTTCCTGTAGATCTGTGGTTGTGAGGTGATGAAGAAATGGCGCACGAAACCCCCTGTTGGGTATCATCAGGCAGCCGAGCATGCTGCGCCACTCGGTGTTGGTGAGCTGTAGGCCTTCTGCGTAGACGCATGTGTCTGCTACCGGCGCCATCCTTGCCAAGCACCCGCACTTGCAGTCCATGGCGGGTTCAGTGGAATTCCAGAGAAGAGTTGTGGATGTGATGAACCCTAGATCTACGTTTTGAGGAAAATGAGGAACGGGGGGAAGAGTTGTGTTAGTCTGTAGCACGAATGGATAAGTTTTTATGCAACCAATCGAGCAATGGAAGTAATAAATGTTGTGGTTGGCGTTAGGTGGTGGATTGGGTGTGATTCAGTGAACACGAATGCATTCAAGAAGGAACAGTACTGCTTACTTGAGAATAGCGAACTGCATTGTCATATCACGACGAACTGTGAACGCGTGGTTGGGCCTGTGTTTGTGTATGGTATGTGGCATTTTTTTAAAAAATTTCAGTGGCCTCTCTTTTTTTTGTTGGCCCTGTGTTCTGGTAGTGAAGACGCAATTGGGCCCAGGTCGGCCTGTGAGCACACGGCTGGTTCCTGTTTCGCTGTGTGTGAGTCCTAAAGTTTAGTCCCACCTCGCCCGCGGAAGGCGCGCCGGACCTGTTTATAAGCGTTGGCGAGGCATACTGGTCGAACTCCTCTGTATACTTATCTGGGCACTTATACACGACGCTCGCTGCTATATGCTCTATGACCTGTGGGCCCATGTGCAATCGGCCCCATGCACTGTGACTCAGAACGACTCGCCTTCTGTGGGCGTAGACCTATTACGAGACTGGCTGGGGTCGGTGCCACCTGGGTGGTCAATTTTTTTTCTTTTTATATTTCTGCCCTGTGTTTTTTTTCAATGTTGGAGTGTGCACTGCATTGATCAGTGTTCTGTACTGCATTGTATACGCACTGCGTACTGCATGTCGGATGAACTCGTCGGATGAACTACATGATCGCGCTGATGATGCGGTTGTGCGGATCGTGGGTTGGTTTTGCATCTCTGATCGTGGGTTTGTGGCGATGGAACTGCTCCGATCGGGTGTATGTATGCGAACGTGGTTTTTTTAAGGTGGTTTTTTTATCAGCACATTTTTTTAACCATCACCTTTTTATATTCGAACGGGCATTTTGTCATGTTTTATAGATGTATACTGCGTGACAACATAACTGCATTGCTTACAATTACGCACTGCATCGCGTACAAATCAGAACTGCAACATTGTATACATGTGTGTACTTCATCAGTTTTTGCGTGTCTTTGCTATATGCTTCAGTGGTCTGCATTGCGCACCGCAATGCACTGCATACTTCTACCGACCCGTACTGCATCTTGTTTTTGCCGGTACTTATTGCAGTCCCTGGCACGGGACAGATAGGAAATGGGAGGGGGGGTGGGGGGGGCCACTTTTTTTTTTAACTTATTGTTTTTTCTTGGTCGGTTTTGTTGGGCCTGTGTTCGGGTATTTCAGAGACGCATGTACGTTGCCAACTTTTGGGTGCCTGGTGCCGGTATCATTTGGGTGATCAGTTTTTATTCTTTGTATGTTTTTTATGACGTGGAGTGCACTGCTTTTTGGTAAATCATCGGTGCAGTGCATTGATCATGGTTGTGTACTAGGTGTGAACTTCATTCCTTACTGCATGTACAGTTCTCATTTTTGATCCCGTGTTTTTACTTTTTTTGTAATTTTTGAATGTATGGGACTGCACTGGTTAGCAAAATATGACTGTACTACATTGTTTATGATACTGTACTGCAAGTTCGTGTACTTCCGCACTACGTTAACTTATTCCGCATTTGGGTTTTTCTTCATTCCCGAAAAGAAATGCATAATGGCGTACTGCATCCCGTATAGAAATGCACTACATTTTTCCAGCAGTGCGCACTGCATTTGTTTATTTGCCTGTGCTTACTTCACTGTACGGGAGGTTAAAGGGGAGAGCGGAGGGGGGGGAACATTTTTTTTGTGTGGCACTTAATTGAAGGTAGACTTTTCCGTTGTGTGATCGACAAAAGGATCAATGGCTCAACTGCAGGTCAACTGCGACGTCGGCTTCTTCGTCACCAGCTCGACTGGTCACCTTGGCTTGACCGAGGACTGCGCCCTACCTCCGATCGTCATGTTCGGATGAGGGCCTTCATCGACATCAACTCCGATCTCTATCAAGATCATGGAGGAGTTATCCATGGAGCTAGGGGGCTCAACGTCAACATTGCCCTCGGGCGACCGTGCTGTTTTTCTGGACAGCAAACTCGTATCCGTCGTCACTGCCTCCTCGAGTGTCGCCTAAATGATTGCTTTGGTGTAATTATGCGGAATTAAGTCTACAACAACCCTGCAAAAAATTCGTCGAGTTCCGATGGAGGAATCTCAGGCAATCTCCAATATACCGAAGCCTTGTTGAATCTGGACGAGAATCCGAACGAGCTTGGAGCGGGGTGTCCAGCATCTAGCTTGGATATCCTTTGGAAGATCCAACCGTTGATCGGATGCGGAACTCCCATATCTACCACCTGCCAAAAATTCAGCTCGATCCTACCGTCCAAACTCCGAGAACCTTCCGACCAGTGCATCACTTTTCGGATCTGTTTTCTGCGCGAGAACGAATTCGACCCGAGTTCACATCCTTTATGAACGGGATTTCGGACATCCTTTTTGAAGGACATTTTCATATGGGGTATTGTGTTTTATTCTCAGACACATCCCATTAATATTAAAAGTATTTTTACGATACGATCTTCACCATCGCGCCGGTGTTAAACCGGCCCGACAACATCACTCCACGGCGGCCGACCTACGCTAGACACGTTGTCGCTTTGTTGAGCCGAGCTTAAGTTCTTTGGATCATCATCTCGGCCAGCCGAACAATAGTTCGGCATCACGAAGGATAAATCATCACCAACATCACCGCCCCATGGATTACACGGAGCGGGCACACCGGCATCACCGCACGTTCACTTCATCAAGCCAGCATTGACTACGTCACACGCTACGACCTGCATCGGCATGCCCGAACCGTTGCTTCATCGAGCCGATGTCCATCACGCCGAACTACTTCAACACCTCGGCTGACACATCTCCTCACCGACCTGCTCTGTCTCCTCGCCTGGACTGGGGGCTTTGACATCCCTTCATCAACTTATTTTGGAGACTTCGGCGTCACCGGCCGACCAACTTCATCACATTAGTTGGACCACGGGCTTTTTCCTCGGCGAGCCAACCTTTGCCAACTTCACCATGCCGTCGCTTTATCGCCCATCCGGCAATGGGTGTGTGGATCGATTCCCATTTTGGGAGTAGCTTTTCTTCGCAATGCTACAACAAACAAACCAGGTGCTATTAATCCTAACAATTTTTGTTTGTTGGGTTTATTTTTCTTAAAGAACTATTACTCTAGTTTGTTCCATCATCTCTACACAGTTCTATCAAATGGCGGCCACATTAAAAATGGTCGCATGGTGGTTCGGTCAGTTTCCGTACATAGTTCGGCAAATGCCGTATCTGGAGCCCGGACCGCCCTACAAATTCAGGCTTTTGTCACGCCTTCACTGCATCGCGCTGACGCCTTGCATCGACATTGGCTCCAGCGCCAGGCCACATCTCTTTAAATAAATTATTATTTTTGCGTAAAGCAATTAAGCAAGGATTATATATACATATATTATTATTTCCTAGACCGCACTCTTTTATGTGTGCAGATAATCGATTTTGACTGCGTTACGCGGTCACTACTCCGGAGTGCCGAACTCCTTGCTCGGACACCTCGGCCTGGGGCTAGGACCTCGGCCATGCCGAGGACTGCGAACCTTGTCGGATCTATCGCAGATTAATGGGCGTCTTCGTCCCGCCACAAGGCTGAATCGCATCATCAACACCGAGCACATTAACCAGCTAAGTTGCTTTCATGCTCAAAAAATTTCAGTTTTAAATTTTGTTCGGTTCGAACAAGCATTATTTTTGGCACAAAGTTGTTTGTGACAAAGTTCCTTGTCAAAACTTTGTTTGTGACGCACATATTCGAATACCCCGTTTATTTGGGGGCTCCCTTGATGGAGCTTTTCCTCTTGCATATGATTATACTTGTACGGCTTCGTTCCTTGTTCGTGTATTGGGCCACAATATGCACCATGTTGACTTAAGAAATTTGCAAGCTGGGTTGCCTGGCTCCTATGCTTACCCCTATGTTCCCGATTGTTCGGCTAGGGAGTAAAGGGAGCACCTCTGCGATTGTCACGATCGGTTCATCCGAGCCGGACCTCAGACTGGGTAAAGCCGAAAGCTAGCACTCTTACTGTTTTCAACAATGGTCGGCACACAACGGAACTCATGAGTACAAAAAATCTATTGCACAAGTCTCATAATAATAATGAGAAACCGAAGAAAGGTATCAGTGGGGGTACTATTTTCTTCGAAGATGCTTCTTACACTTTGTCAGTAATATATCATAACTTCCCTGACGCGCTTTGTCTGTTACAGCCTTATGGCCTGATTGCCTGGTTATCAGAAACACCGTCGATATTCACGACAGGAGGAGTACATAACACTTTTCGGTCCTTCATTGAAGAGGGAGAAGCCGATGGTCGGTTAAGACGCGTATAAAGTTCGGGTGGACACAGATATGATATAAGTACTTCGGTACATACAATCATTATACATAAAATTCTTTTACCCAAGTAACTTGGGGGCTCTTAAATTTATGTGAGCTGTTTTATAATAAGTGTTCTTCTTCCTAGTCGTTGCAAAGTCTTTTTTTTCTATCACTCCTTTTTTCGACGCGGGTGTGTGGTCAATAGCCGGATCTCCCTCTCAAAGCCGCTAAAGTTTGCTAAACTGGCCTAGTGAGAAATACTCCGCCTTCGGGATAGGAGGTTGAAGCCGTAAGCTGACCCGCTTGAAGTCTTGAGATAGGATGTGTCATGTTAAAGCATGACAGAAGCACATTTTTTTTCTCTAAGACCAATTTTCTGATTGGCACCGAACAATTAATCTAGTTTGGACGTCGAGCTTTTACTGACATTTTTTGGTTTTCCAATCCTATGGCACTTTTCAACTATTTGTGTGTTTTCCGCATAAGTCTCGCAGTGCAACACCGGACACCTGTAGAGATTTGGCAAAAATTGTCGGATATTGCTATATGTGCGTCGGTTTCAAATTGTGTCTTTGGTCGATAGTTGGGTTGCCCGACTCCTGTGCTTGCCTCCTACATTCTGCTTTGTTCAGTTAGGTGTGCAAAAGGAGAACCACTGCGATTGTGCTTCCAGCTCGCATGGTTAAGCACCTCGGTGGAGAAAGCCGAAAACTGACTGTCACAATAAGCATAAACTGGTCAGCGATCCGATGACTATGTTAAATGACGGGCCGTTCATAACATTGGCCGAAGTGTTTACGGCTTGACCTCGGCTATCGCCAAACACTAAGCAGGGGGCTACTTGTTGGCCTCCCAACTTTAAGCTCCAATGACTAAGTGAAAGTTATAAAGCCCGCATATCTGATTGCCTCGTTTCTGCCAACACAACCGCCTTCGGGCACCGAGACGTTGGCTAAGGGTTGTTTTGTTATTCCAGAACACCCTGCGTAGCATCTACAAGGGGGTAGAAGCCGACGATGGGCCACTTTCAGATTATAAACGGTCGCAATGGAAGTGAAAATTTGGGTTCATCTAGACCACAGAGTTTGAAAGCTTTTCCCGAACTAAATCCTCAGTATTTTCCTTCCACATTGATCGGAGCTGATGTTTCATGATCATTCTTAGCATGACAACCCAAAGAAAGGAACCGATAGAGGGACTATTTTCTTTGGATTATGTTTCTTATGTTAAAACAATAATATAACATGTCTCTCTGCGTACCTTTGTTTATAAAACCGTATCGCCGGATTGCCTTGTTTGCTCTAAATCTTTGCCCTCATAAAGGCTTTATAAAGTTGGACAAACACTCCCCGGCTACTGGCCGAGGAGGTTGAAGCCGATGGCCGGTCAACAAAGTTTTGTACAATGCGGATCCGAGCATTGATGATGTAAAGTACTTGGATACATAGAATCATTACACATAATTTGTGATTTCTTTGGATATCGATCCTTAATTCAGCCACCCTTGCCCACATTAAGGCTCGGGGGCTACTGGGCTTCGTGCTTATTATTTACAAATATTAAAGGGGTACATCGATCCCCTGATCTGGTGTCACCACCCGACCGGTGTCTCGGGGGCTACTGCACTGCCTGTCCAATACAGAAAAATTTAAAGTGCAATATAGTTTTCGAGGATATTATTATCCTCAGGTTGGTCGGCTGCACCCAACCTGAGTCTCGAGGACTTTGCACACCACGTTTCTATTCCTATGTATGCTGCCGAGCTAGGAATTGATCCTCAGGCCGATTTCGCGCATCAACCTGAGTCTCAGGGGCAACTAGGATCAGCGGTTTCATGTTTTCCTTCAGGTGCATCTCGGGTTTTAGACCGACGCACACACCTTGAGGGCTACTGGCTATATATATCGGCAGAGAATAAATTGCACCTATAAAAAAGTCAGCCCGCAGTTAGGGGTGGTGCACCACCTTGGAAGCAGTCCGACATTAAGCTCGGGCACTAGTGGCTGGCTCCATAGAGGGCATTTCCAGCATTAAGCTCGGCTAAACTCCTTCAAATTTTTGAACCCAGATGATCTATCACATCTCGGATATAGTCCGACGTTGGAGCTCGGATACAGTCCAGTGTTGGAGCTTGGACATAGTCTAGCGTTAGAGCTTGGATACATTCCGGCGTTGGAGCTCGGAAGCAGTCCGACGGTGGTGCTTGGCTGCAAAAGATACCTCGAATGCAATCCGACATTGGAGCTCGGAAGTAGTCCGACGTTGGTGCTTGGCTGCAAAAGATACCTCAAATGCAATCCGGCATTGGAGCTCGGACGCAAGAGGACACTGCCGCCCGGGAGTAACTTCAAACCTGAGGTATGGCATAATAATAACAAGGCGTTGATAAAGGCTGGAAATTTAAAGGGGCTCCTCGGATACCCGACATATTAACTCTTCGGATTTACTTCGCGATCCTCAAGATCGAAGATGAGAAGATTTGTTGAACCAATTTTCAAGACCGATGACCGAAGATGAAGAACAGTTCGGAAGAATCGAGGAGCGTCCCCAACTTGAAGACCGGTTCATGGGGCTACTGATGGTGTCCTGGACTAGGGGGTACTCACCACGTTGTCCCTCGATCAGTTAGATTGGGCCGAGGACCCCCATGGCCGTATACTCACGGGCCAGTTCGAACAATTGCCGCATACAAGGAAGATTCCACAAGACTTGGTGATCAAGACAAGGACTCCTCCCCACCGGCGTATTCGGCTAGGACTCTTGTTATCCTAGGCCTCTGGTGCATTATATAAACCGAGTCCAGGCTAGTCGATAGATTATGACATTACTCATCATACCTCTAGGGTTTAGACCACAACATATGATCTCGGGGTAGATCAACTCTTGTAACCCCTATACTCATTATAGTCAATCAAGCAGCATGTAGGGTATTATCTCATCAAGAGAGCCCGAAGCTGGGTAAAATCCCGTGTTCATGTTACCATTGATCCTAAGACGCATAGCTTGGGACCCCCTACCCAAGATCCGCCGGTTTTGACACCGACAGGGGGCGCCTCCACCCTCGTGGCTTCCTCGAAGCTTCTCTGACGTGCACTCCAAGTCCCCTGGATTGCTTCCGTTCCAAAAATAACTTTCCCAAAGGTTTCATTCCATTTGGATTCCGTTTGATGTTCCTTTTCTTCGAAACACTAAAATAGGCAAGAAAACAGCAATATGGGCTGGGCCTCCGGTTAATAGGTTACTCCCAAAAGTAATATAAAAGTGTATAATAAAGCCCATAAACATCCAAAACAGATAATAAAATAGCATGAATTCTTCATAAATTATAGATACGTTGGAGACGTATCAGTCACTAGAAGAGGAACTATAGCAAGTGGCTTGCTGAGCATGGCAAGAAGGCCGAAAATGCTGCTTCAGGCAAAGGTACACTTGTTACATATGTTATAGACACTTACCTTGCTGACATACCTACACTACCACAGGATGCTGCTAACGCGACACTACGATCAGAGACCCTTCGAGAAACTGTGTGCGATGCAATAATTGCGAACGGTGGTGTAAGAAAACCATCATAAATGTGCAAAATGTTTGCAATGATGGATGCATCAAACATGGTTCAGATTTTAGTTGCGTGTGTGATGCAGGGCATACAATTCAGTTCAATTAACTATTTGCGATGAGGAGGAACAAAAGAAACAGGCAGCCAGATGAAGGTGTGTGCGATACACAACATATAGTTCACTCGGATGAACTGTTTGTGATTAGGCAACGCAAAAGAAACGGTCAGCTAGATCAAGGTGTGTGTGATATACAGCATGCGGTTCACTCGGATGAACTGTTTGTGTTGAGACAAGAGAACAGAAATGGTTCAATATAACAAGATGTGTGTTATACGCGGCAAACAGGTCTGTAATCAGAAATGTGTGGGAAGATCGATAACAACATAGACGATTCCTGTTAACAAGCCATGTGTGTTGTGAGAAAATGATTGCTGGTATGCAATTCTCAGTGAGGGATGAAATCAGCATCGACGGGTTCCCTTGTTTAGTCCGTGTGCGATGTGATTTGCTCTGTCTACAGAGCATCAACATATATACTTAAAAAGACATTATTGCATAACCAAATTAAGCATACGATTACACAAGTGACTACATAGATAACATTTTCACACACCAAAGTAAGCAATTACATGCATACTAAACTAGGAGAAACGAGGATCTAATCATCTACTTCATGTTGCGATGACGCTTGCCATTGCTCTCCTTCCGGCTGGATCCCTGGCCGTTTTGGGGAAGGAGGCACTTCCTCATGTCAACGATCTGTCTGTACATGTCGTAGCACATGTACGCCTCCTTGGCCGCATACACGACGTGAGCTTTGTTGAGTTTCTCCATCCAGGTCGAGTGCCAGGCACGCTTGTCGTTGTTGCGGGAATCCGTCATGTCTCTGTAGTAGGGGTCGATGATGGCCTTGGCGAGGTGAACCAATGAGTCCTTCTCATGCTCCTTGCTTCACCAGATCTTGTATTGGCCCTAGATGTCGACAAGATTCTGGCAGGCGATGCCCGAATTCTTGAGCACCTTGACATTGTTGGTGATGTCCACCATAGCGAACATGTAGTGAGGGTTGTTGACAAACCCGGCGAAACGCTCGCAAGGCCTTGTGGCCAGGCAGTAGTGGTAGACGAGGACGTGGTGGCGCACACACATCTGGGCTATGACAACCTTGGTGAAAGGATCGACATGGACCTAGGAGGGGGGGGGTGAATAGGTACAGTTACAAATTTTAATTATTACTTAGCAATTTTAGACAAAAATGCAGAATATGAGAGTGAGCCTAACAATTGGAAGTGTAGTACTAAGTGCTAAGCAAGTAACACGAGTATGTAAGGAAGCAAGCACCATATGATATAAGTAAGTGCTAACAGACAAGTAACCACAAGTAGAGAGTTAGGGTTAGGAATAACCGCAACTCCAGGAGAGGAGGATGTATGCCGATGTTCACTTCCTTGGAGGGAAGCTACATCACTGTAAGAGAGGTGGATGTTACCATGAAGGCACACTAATGCCATGAAGGCTCACCCTATTCTCCCTTTGAGACAACACCGCAGAGGCGTTTCTCAACCACTAGTGGTAGACCTTGGGGTGGTCTCCAAACCCTCACAAACTTTTCCGGGGGTAATCACAAAGGCCGATTCCTCTCCGAAAGACTCCTACCGCCTAGGAGTCTCCAACCTCCAAGAGTAACAAGAACGATGGGGAAAAGCTCAAGACTTGCTAAAATCACGAATTCCTTTGGTGCAAAGAAGGAGAAGGAGTGGATCTATCACTTGATAGGACAACTTCTATCAAATGCTCTCAAATCCCTTGGGGATCTAAGATTTGGTGTGGAGGAGTGAGAGAGAGAGTGAAATGTGTTCTAGGGTTTGTTCAAAGTGAGTGGTCAACCCTCTCCCGTGGGGGAAGAAGGCTATATATAGTGGGAGTGGAAAACAAACCGTTGAGCCACTTAGTGCACAAGGTCTGACAGACGTCCGGTGGGTACCAAACGACCGGTGCCATAGATTAGACCGGACGTCCGCCCAGGCTACCGGTCGTCCGGTCACTAGAACATCTACCAGGGGCAAAGACGAGGTATGGGACTATACAGCTAGCAGACGCCCGGAAGGCACCGGTCGTCCGGAGGCCGGACGTCCGGAGTTGTCGGAAATCCGCAAATATCATTCTGTTGAAGTGCAACGGATATCCGGAGGTGAGCGGACGTCCGGTGGGACCGGTCTTCCGCTAATATCAGTTCTGTGAAGATGCACCGGACAACCGGTGAGAGCCGGAGGCCCGGTCGACTGGGAGAGGATGGACGTCCGTAGATTTTTAGATGTCCGGTGGTAGCTGAACTTCTCTGGACCATACCAACGTTGTGCATAAGTTAGAGGAAGAATCTTGAGATGATATGTGAGTGAATTTTGTGGGTTTGAGCAAGTTCTTTCACGAAATCCATTGATCCCCTCTTAATAGTGCAGGATCCCTATACTCAAGAACAAACCAAAAAAGAAGCCGAAGCTTTCTGTCTTTGTCTTGTGTCTCTGCTCTCAAGTGATATATGTATATATATGTTTATGTCCGTAGTCATGATCCACACACCGCCCTTGAGACATAATCCTGAGATATACTTTATAAACATGATTAGTCCCAACATGCATGTTGTCATCAACATCAAAATATGATTCAGGGCATGATTGCACTTTCAATCTCCCCCTTTTGGTAGTTGATGACAACATATATGCACACACATAAAAAAATCGAAAGGATTTGTTGTGGAGCTCAATAAACAAAGAATGAGCATGGAGGGAGCTCCCCTTCAATATGATACCATAAAGAATAAACATGAAGAGAGCTCCCCCTCAATATGATACCAACACAACCAAATCTCATACACAAGATAATCAAGACAACATAAGTTTGTTTTAAATAAGCTCCATATAGGTTCATCACTCATAGCATAGAACATAACCAAAACTCATAACATGAGTTCGATACAAGCTAATATTAAAACATAACAATGAGTTCGATACAAGCTAATATCAATCACATAGTGCCTACTCCCCCTTGGCATCAAATACCCAAAGGGGGGGGGGGGTCATAGCAGCATCAGAGAGCATCATCATCATCATCATCATCATCATCATCATCATCATGTGCACCACTGCCACCAGCCTCGTCAAAGAAGTCAGCCCACTCAGGACCCGAGGGAAACCAAAATCAGAAGGTGGCTCGTCAGGGAGACGTTCATCGTCACTCACATCGTAAACTCCGGAGTCTCTCAGACAAGCCTTCAGAGCATTATTGGAAGTGAGCATGCGAGTGACAACGTCGTGATTTTGGGAGCAATGAAAGGTGAACACCTTCATCATTGCAGAGTGAGCCTTCCCAAGAAAGCGAGCAATGCGCCCAAAGGATGCAGAACTGGAAGGAGTAGAACGAGCCGTAGGAGGAGGAACATTAGCTATGGTGCGACGAGCAGTAGCAGTAGGAGGAGGAACCCAATCATCCACCATGTGAGGTGGAATGACCCATCGCTCATGCAAGTGAGTGCGGGCAATGGGAAATGGAGCAACACTCTCGATAAAAGCCTGAAGAAAGGGGGCATGAGGAAAGGCCCGCTTGTGCTGTAAACTAGCGAGACGGGTCTCATGCCATAGAAAATGAGGAACATTTATCTTCCCCTTGGGAGATGTATAGAGGTGATGCATGAGATCAATGCAATAGCTATTGCAAGACCCATTGTCACCTATCTTGGGATAGATGGTGCGGATGACATACTGATAGATGATGTAGAAAGGGGAGCGCCAAATGGAGACTTGGTTCAAACCCTTTTGTTTCTCCGTTTTAGACAAAGTTTCTATTGGTTTGAGAAAATCCGCATAGAAATCAATGCCCTTGGGCCTATGGTTGGGGTCATCCTTGTGGATTTTGAAACCGGTGTCAGTAAACCCAAGTGCAACAACAAATTAAGAATAAGATGTCGTGAGCACGGTGTCAGAGGTCATCCAAGTGACAATGTTATTTGGACCAAAATAACATGTGGCATAGAATTGATGAATGACAACTTGGTTAAAGTCATGTTGAAATGCAAATGGGGCAGCAAGATTAGATGACTCAATGAGCTCAATAGCCCTCGGATTTTTATTCGGATGAGTACGAATATGCTCTAAGTCAATGCATACATGGAGAGGTAAGCCTTTAGGAATGATGATAGTGGTAAATATGTCAGCTTGGACATTAGTGTGAAAACAATTGTCCTGAGAGTCACCAGCAACCTTAAATTGATCAACATCACGACGCAACCTATGATAGGAAGCAACGGGAACCTCGTTGAACCGCTTAACGTCGCGGCCGAGTGGTAAAGGAGGTTCAAGAGGGATATGACGAGCATCACCATGAGGTTGCACCAGAGGAGGAGGAAGCATGAAGGTGGGCCTACGAGTTCCAGACTTGGGTGCAGAGGTGAAAACAGCAACAAACCCGGGCTGCTCCAAGTCATCCAATTCATCCTCGTAGTCGGATGCCTCCGAGGAGGAGTTGCTAGATGAGCTATGAGGACGGGCTGCACGCTTCCGAGGACGAACCCGCTCCCGTGAGTCAGCGGAGCCACCATGACGAGACATGCGAGATGGCCCATCGGTGACCTGCTTGCGTGCGGAGTGCTTGGTCTTGGGCATCACGACATAGGAGAGGAGGAAGACCCAAATCAACAACCCCACCATAGATCGAGGAATCGATGCACGAGGGGAGAAGAGATAGGTGCTACCTTGTTGTGAAGAACGCGGAGGGAGATGGCGACCGGAGGGAATCAGGCAGCGGGACGTGCCGGGGACAGGGGTGAGCCGAGTGGCGTGGCGACGGCGAAGGGCATGGGCGGCGAGCGGCCACGGCGAGGGGCACGGGCGGCGAGCGGCCGCGGCGAGGAGCCGCGAGACAGGGGCGGCAGTGGTGGGGAACAGAGGAGAGGGGGCGAATGGATTAGGGTACACTGACCCGAACCACACCCCGCTCTATATATAGGTGCCTAGGAGAAGTCCGGATGACCAGAGATCTACGGACGTCCGACGCCTAGGCCAGGGAAAAAATTAACGGAAGTCTGGATAGACCGGACGACCGAAAATATGATACCAGAGAGAATTTTACGGACGACCGGTACATGGCATACGTCCGGTACATAGCGGACGTCCGGAAGCATATAAGAATTTTTGAGAAGAGTAGGGCGCAATTATTTGTGCTACTAACCATGATGAGGAGGTGATGATTACAATACGTAGTAAGATTCAAAGGCATAATCTGTTAAGCAACGAGTATCCTATGCCAACAATAATAAAACATATACCGCCCATATATTGTCCTAATGACAAGAGTGGTGGCTACTGCCACCATGTATGAGGCGCTCACCTATATGTGGTGCGCCATTGCTATATAATAATGACGCACCACACATGTGGTGCGCCATTAGTTTCCATTTCATCTATAGCCGTTTTCCTAGTAGTGAGCGCCTCTGAAGCGGAAGGACCTGGCGAGTGATGAACGCGGCAAGGAGGTCGGTGCCGGTGAGCCCCTCCTGCGTCCTCATCACCGTCACCCGCTTGCAGAGGTTGACGATCTCCTGCGACGGGCGCCGGAGCGAGTAGCCCCAGATCGTCTTCGCCCGCGATGGCGCGACGGTGAAGGGAGGAAGATTAATGTGGTCCGCACCGTGGTTGCGGACATAGAAGAAGGAGTTCTGCCACTTCTTGGGAGAATCCTCCAGCGGAATCTTGGGAAAATCCACCCCCGACTGCTTCGAGATGACGGCGGCGCCGCAGTCGGCAAACTCCCCGTCCGATGGGCCCTGCTGCTTCAAGGAGGAGAAGCACGCCCAGAGGTCGATCGTGCGCTCGACCCCCAGGTACCCCTCGCACAGGGTCACGAAGCCGGAGAGCTGGACGATGGCGCCGGCGCCAAGATGATGCAGCTGGAGCCCGAAGAACTCCAAGAACGCGCGGAAGAAGGTGCTCACCGGCAGCCCAAAATTGCGCTCGAAATGCGTGAGGAAGACAACACGCTCCTGCCCCTCGGGCCGGGGCCTCTGCTCGCCGCGCGGCAGACGGACGCGGACGTCCGTCTCCCGTGGCAGGCGCCGCGAATATCAAAGATGGGTGATGTCATCGGTGTTGACAGTCGAGCCCATCCAGGAGCCCGACGGCAACGACATGGACGGAAGAAGAAGAAATAGGATGGACGACGGAGGAAGCTCTGCTCGGGGCTGCGGGCGCAGCTGTGTGTCGGTGGCAAAGAGCAGAGCACGAGCAGGGGGACAAGAGGGAGCGAGCGTGAATGGTGTTCGCCGCCCCCCTTGCCCCCCTCAATTTATAACCCTCGGTTCAAACGTGGGGAAGTGGGATCGTCTGCATGCACCCGCTCCACTACCCCGTAATAAGTGCGCACGTACACGCGTAGTAACTGCCCGGGGAAGAGCAACCGACCCCGGGACGCTGCAATAAATCCGCGCGCGTGGACCAAGGGCACGCGGTGGCGGGCCCCGGCCCATCACCCGGTCCTGTCACGCGCGTGGCCTGTCAGGCCCCTCCGGCTTCCGGGTACCACGTGGCGCCTGCGCGAAGCCCGAGGGATTGCCTCAAGATTCGACAGACTCCTCAGTTCCCGCCACAGCCGGGATGCCGCGATCCGGTTTCTGATAAAACTGGCACACAGTGGGTGTTGCCGGACTCGGCGCTCTCAGAATCCGCCTTGCTCAAGGGGGAAACTGCGAAGGCCCACTCATCCGAAGACGGAGGACCTTCACAGCTTCGGGGACTACTATCGGGGGATGAACCCCGGGCAGGCAACGGAACCCGGATCCTTTTCAAAAGCGGCGGGGCCCGCATTTCCCAGCGAACCGACACGCGCCTGGCCGGGTCGCTCGACCCAGCAAGGCGCGCAACCCGGCCAAGCTTCCGTGATGATAATTTTGGTAATGTCATGGAACACTTCTACGACAGCACATGTATGACTATCTTGATTCTATCATAAAATCGTCATGGATGTACATGCATGACAAAAAACACGACCTACTGTGACAAACACATATCATCACGGAAGTGTATTTTTTTGTAGTGTGATGTTTCGGCGCACTGTACACTCTATGAATGAAAGAAAACCCTCAAATCAGCTCAAATAAAAATGAATTCACGGCGATTTCCACCGGGTGATTAAATGAGGCAGATGAACTGGGATGAGAGATGAGATGATATCTCATTAAATTAGTTACCTTGTCGTCCATGAGAAAAAAACCCTTCATACGGGAGATTCCCCAACCAAAAGGAGTTGGGTCGACCGCGAGCAGCGTCGAGAAAGTAGATGGCGATAGGCGGCGACAAGAGGAAGTGGCGAAATGAGGTGGGGTTTGTCGGCAGTCTGGCGGCGGCGGTAGGCATCAAGCTAATTCGTTACCGCCGTGATAGGCAGTGCCATGCATAGATGCGGAGGAGCTTGTCCAGGTGTGAATCAGGACCAAAGGCTTGGGGTGGCGGGCGGGGGTGAGGGTTTTGTGACATGGGGATGGCGAGGCTTTTCTTTTTTCTTTTTTGAATTGGGTGGTGAGGGTTTTCTGTCCCACAAAGAATTTCGGAGGCAATGGTTTGCTATAGCCAATCGTGTGTGATTGACGCAACAAGCAAAACAAAAGTCATTGCACACAGTTCCAATTTTGGGAACCATGTGTGATTGAAGCAACATGCAAAATGAAAGTCATTACACATGGTTCCAATTTTAGGAACCGTGTGTGATTGATGTACTACTTCTGTCCTGGTTTATTGGTCCCCTCTGTAATTTATACCAAAATTTGACCAAATATTTGACTAAGTAATGTTCATTCATGTCATCAAAAATTATATCATTGAACACTATGTTCTAATACGCATCCAACGATATAACTTTTGCTGACCTGCACTAACATTTTGTCAGTTAAATCTTTGGCCAAATTTAACACAAATTACAAAGGGGGCCGATAAATGAGGACGGAGGTAGATTCCATCAACCGAACTGATTGCATCCATATCCCATAGTTAGACATAAGTTAACACAGATTAAACATACTCAGACATAGATAATAAGCGTACATGTACACAAGCATAGTTTAACCGTCATTAAGCATGCTCAAGCGTACATAGTTCGATCCCACATATCATCTCTCATGTCAGCACGATCCTAAAAATTCTCCCGGTACTCGGCGTACGCGCTGTGCTCCACCTTGCGAGAATACTTCTGCTTGGAGGAGCCAATGGCACCTCCTCTTGCATGCGCGAGAACACTTTGATACACGCCATGAAGTTTGCGGTTGTAAAATGAGCATCGATAGCCGCCGTCCCAGGTCCTAATACACCTGTTATGCATTCCCGCATAAATCTCCCTCGGAATTTGCCTCTTGTACCTCCCCTGGACATCTTCATCCTCGCTGTCCACATCGTCAGACAGCACCTATACAAATAGTAAAAAAAATGTGGCATCAAATTAATGGTTACAAACTAATCTCTAGCGAACATTTGGCAGTTGCCAAAAATCAGCATCAAGTCAACAATTACATGCCGTGAAGTAGGATTAGGAATTTATTTATACATATCCAGAGATTTGGTAACATATATATGTTCAACACGGGAAAATTAATTTAACATGCATCATAGTTGCGATGGTTTCGCGATGTGTGTGTGGGTGTGTGCGTCTGGGGGTGGCGAGTGGCTTGCAGTACACTATGAGTTGTGAGCCACTGTGTGGGTTGGCCGTTTTGTTAGGCAGGCCGGTGCCACATCACAGTCATGAATTCGTAATTTAAAACATTACACAGCTCTTTCATACATACATGTTTTGGCCACACGCAGTCGATGGTTGTCCTACATGACGCTCGATACTCGCGTATGACGCTTACTGTGGGCCCGCGAGGTCGTCGTCCATCACTTTAACGAACAACCGGTAGTGAGGTTAATTTGTCCACTAAGGTAGAATCTTTTTTGTTTGTGTTATGGTGGTATATAGTACGCGTCGAAGAGGTGGGAGGGGACTAGCATATATATATATATATATATATATATATATATATATATATATATATATATATATATATATATATACAAATGGTCTATTCTGCTAATATTAGCAGAATAACTATTCTGCACACCACTTCCGCACTGCACGCTGAACGCAAGTGCACTGCATCTTGTTTACGTATAGCACTGCAATGCTTCACGGGAGAACTGCTTCATTTTCCGGTTTTCCGCCCGCGCATTCTATGTGGAATCGGGTGTCGCGGGATGATTCAGTTTGTGTCTGCATCTCATTTTAGCTTTATTCTTTCTGATTTATAGGAAAATATACTAGAGTGCTTGCAAATCGATGGATTTGGCGGATGAGCTTTCTCTGTTCATTCGTGTTCGCGCCAGATGCGATTTTTTGTGTGCTCAGATGTTGTTATTTAGTAGGAATTCTTTGATTGCGTTCGTTTTAATCGGTCCGTTTACTCTATAATTCGTTAATTTTTAGGAGTTAGTTTATCAATTCTTGATATGTTGGTTGTGCGGGCGGGTGAGCTTCGTCCGCTCCTCTGTTCTTGTTGATTTTTTTGATTTTTGCCCATCCACGCGTGTTTGAATATTGTAATTACTGTTGCTGTAGGATTGAATTCGTTGTATTGCGGGTATAGTTGTCATTTTTTGAATCGCGTTTTTAAATGAAAGGTGATGCTGTTCGTCAAGTTGCCATATCTTCCATGTAAATTTTTGCGGGTGTATTTTTTGATGGTTTAGTGGCTGTAGAATTTTTAGGCGAGTTATGGAAGTGCGAGTGAAATTGACACCTCTATCAGTCTATCACATTGTCTGTAGTTTTACTGCTTTTATTTTATTTGTTGTAGTCGCGGCATACGTTGTAGTGCACTGCATTTTCTTTGGTAGCGTACTTCGTTGTAGTTTTATTACAGTGGTTATGGCTGTTTATGAGATTTCTCCTTTTCGTAAACTACATTCTGTGTTTACTACATTCTGTGTTCTAGATGACTGCATAATATGCATTTCTGTACTACATTAGCAGTGTTGTTAATGTTCTATTCTGCTATTAGAAGGGATGGTCCATGATACACTTGTGTTAGCTGAATAGTTATTATAAGAATTTTTTTGAACTGCATACTATGAGAATTGTTTTTGAGCATCATATGTTAACTGCAAAGTTTCGACCATTTGCATTTCCTTGTTACTGTTCGGAGGGCTGCCTTTTGTTATTATTAGTACCACACTATGTGTTCGAGAGAACTGCATTACCGCCAACAGCAACTTTGTCTAAAAAGGATGATAAAATGATGTAGTTGAGGTTGCATACTTTAAATAGGCATTGTTCAATTTGTCTAATTGACATAATTTTAAAAGCATACAGCATAAGCAAAGCATTAGAAATATTGGTTGCTTCATATTAGACAGCCTAGAGTGCAAATATTGTTAACTTGATGGAGTCTTCTTCTTTGTAGAAAAAGACCATGGCCACTTCTCCGGCCTCAAAGCCATTGTGGGAGACAAAATCTTTCCAACCAGTAGTTATGTTGATGCAGTCTTCAGAGTCGATGTGGTAGTCAGCTTCCATGTCTCCATAGCCATTTTTGTGTTCTGTCTCCAAAGTAAGCTTCCCTGAGCTCGGAGCATGAATTTTTATTGCGGATGGCAGTTTCTGCATATTGTAATGGGTGGATAAAGAATTTATAAGTAAACAACAAATGTTTTTGTTTTATACTTAGTATGATTTGTTTATGTTTACTTAAATAGTTACATACATATGATTGTATTTTGTAAAGTAGTTGCAATGTATGAACAAACTTATGTACGCAATTGACTCCTAGTTTTACTGTGATATATATTATACTGCAACATGTGTGCACTGCAATGTCTGTAACAGTGTACTTCTCCAGCATGTTAATATAACTGCAACGCTTATCTACTGACCCTTTTTTTTGTACATATGTCGATACATGGTGTGGTACTGAAGAAAGATAGGTGGAAGCATCTAGTCTTAATAGCTAACAGATCTGAACAACAATACAAATTCTGTTTTGTATTTTTTGTTGATATTACTTAACAAATTGATTGAACTATATATTCAGATGTGTATTTGCAGTCTAGATTATGTCCAAAAATTGTGAGTGGAAAACATACCGAACTTTCCTGTAGATCTGTGGTTGTGAGGCGATGAAGAAATGGCGCACGAAACCCCTTGTTGGGTATCATCAGGCAGCCGAGCATGCTGCGCCACACGGTGTTGGTGAGCTGTAGGCCTTTTGCGTAGACGCATGTGTCTGCTACCAGCGCCATCCTTGCCAAGCACCCGCACTTGCAGTCCATGGCGGGTTCAGTGGAATTCCAGAGAAGAGCTGTGGATGTGATGAACCCTAGATCTACGTTTTGAGGAAAATGAGGAACGGGGGGAGGAGTTGTGTTAGTCTGTAGCACGAATGGATAAGTTTTTATGCAACCAATCGAGCAATGGAAGTAATAAATGTTGTGGTTGGCGTTAGGTGGTGGATTGGGTGTGATTCAGTGAACACGAATGCATTCAAGAAGGAACAGTACTGCTTACTTGAGAATAGCGAACTGCATTGTCATATCACGACGAACTACGAACGCGTGGTTGGGCCTGTGTTTGTGTATGGTATGTGGCATTTTTTTTTAAATTTTCAGTGGCGTCTCTTTTTTTGTTGGCCCTGTGTTCTGGTAGTGAAGACGCAATTGGGCCCAGGTCGGCCTGTGAGCAAACGGCTGGTTCCTGTTTCGCTGTGTGTGAGTCCTAATGTTTAGTCCCACCTCGCCCGCGGAAGGCGCGCCGGACCTGTTTATAAGCGTTGGCGAGGCATACTGGTCGAACTCCTCTGTATACTTATCTGGGCGCTTATACACGGCGCTCGCTGCTATATGCTCTATGACCTGTGGGCCCATGTGCAATCGGCCCCATGCACTGTGACTCAGAACGACTCGCCTTCTGTGGGCGTAGACCTATTACGAGACTGGCTGGGGTCGGTGCCACCTGGGTGGTCAATTTTTTTTCTTTTTATATTTCTGCCATGTGTTTTTTTTTTCAATGTTGGAGTGTGCACTGCATTGATCAGTGTTCTGTACTGCATTGTATACGCACTGCGTACTGCATGTCGGATGAACTCGTCGGATGAACTGCACGATCGCGCTGATGATGCAGTTGTGCGGATCGTGGGTTGGTTTTGCATATGTGATCGTGGGTTTGTGGCGATGGAACTGCTCCGATCGGGTGTATGTATGCGAACGTGGTTTTTTTTAAGGTGATTTTTTTGATCAGCACATTTTTTTAACCATCACCTTTTTATATTCAAACGGGCATTTTGTCATGTTTTATAGATGTATACTGCGTGACAACATAACTGCATTGCTTACAATTACGCACTGCGTCGCGTACAAATCAGAACTGCAACATTGTATACATGTGTGTACTTCATCGGTTTTTGCGTGTCTTTGCTATATGCTTCGGCGGTCTGCATTGCGCACCGGAATGCACTACATACTTCTATCGACCCGTAGTGCATCTTGTTTTTGCCGGTACTTATTGCAGTCCCTGGCACGGGACGGATAGGAAATGGGAGGGGGGGGTGGGGGGCCCACTTTTTTTTGAACTTATTGTTTTTTCTTGGTCGGTTTTATTGGGCCTGTGTTCGGGTATTTCAGAGACGCATGTACGTTGTCAATTTTTGGGTGCCTGGTGCCGGTATCATTTGGGTGATCAGTTTTTATTCTTTGTATGTTTTTTTATGACGTGGAGTGCACTGCTTTTTGGTAAATCATCGGTGCAGTGCATTGATCATGGTTATGTACTAG
The DNA here is from genome assembly GCF_002162155.2 of Triticum dicoccoides. Taxonomy (NCBI): domain Eukaryota; kingdom Viridiplantae; phylum Streptophyta; class Magnoliopsida; order Poales; family Poaceae; genus Triticum; species Triticum dicoccoides. Next base: position 491,564,339 of record NC_041385.1, read on the forward strand.
GTGTGAACTTCATTCCTTACTGCATGTACAGTTCTCATTTTTGATCCCGTGTTTTTACTTTTTTTGTAATTTTCAAATTAAATGGGACTGCACTGGTTAGCAAAATATGACTGTACTACATTGTTTATGATACTGTACTGCAAGTTCGTGTACTTCCGCACTACGTTAACTTATTCCGCGTTTGGGTTTTTCTTCATTCCCGAAAAGAAATGCATAATGGCGTACTGCATCCCGTATAGAAATGCACTACATTTTTCCAGCAGTGCGTACTGCATTTGTTTTTTTGCCTGTGCTTACTTCACTGTACGGGAGGTTAAAGGGGAGAGCGGAGGGGGGGGGCACATTTTTTTGTGTGGCACTTAATTGAAGGTAGACTTTTTTTTTCTGGATGTGTTTTCTTAACATGCGTTTTGTTTTTCATTTTAACTTTTTTTATGAACTGTATGTATTTTATTTGTTGTTTTACCGTTTTGAAATTTCATGATTCTTCATAGAGAACTGCATCATGTGTTTTTTGTTGTTGATTTTTAGTAATATGTGCGTTTTGATGTAGACTGGTTTATTTTGTCCGGGCTGTTTTTGGGCCGGCCCGTTATTTGTGACGCTTTTTGTGAAACGCGGGCCTCCTACGTGTTGTTTCCATGCTATTCCACCGCTCCGGTGTCAGAGAAAGAGACCGAGAACAATCCCCTCTCCTCTCTTGCAGTTTCTCCCGAGGCATCTCTCCCTCGAGCAAAACCGCCGTCTGCGCGCAGCAACCGCCGTCGCCCGGAGAACCGCCGCCCTCAAGAGGTCCTTATTCCTGCATTCGGTGTCGCTGTTTGCTCCGTGAGCCCTTGCCGCTACGCTCCCGCAGCCCTTTCCCGTCCCCACCCCCCCTTCCCCCTTCCCGCCGCCGTCGCCGCATACTTTTCTTCGGTACGTTCCGCTTGGCTCGGTGTTGATTGTCCCCTCGCCTTGTTTTTGTTATTCTTGTAGTTGCTGTAGCTCTTTATTCTTGTGTAATTTTTATGTAGGCAGTCGATTTTATCTCGTTTTGAAGTCGATAGTTGTGTGTAGCAATGCGGATCTAGGGATTCGTGAGATTTTCGCTGATTTTGTTGCTTATGTCTGTCACTTCGTCCTTTGTGTTGCAGAGAAACTCTATGTCTTCGCCGAGCAGGCAGGGAGAAGGAGTTCAAGATATGTGGAGTGCTTATTCCTTAGGCTTTGTTTATTTTATTTGGTGTTTATCTAGTTTGCTAGTTCATCCTGCATATTGGGTTATGCTCTGTTAGTTGTCAGCGTTCGTTTGCATTATTTTGTCATGTGATGTTTTTGTAATTTCTTTTTTCTTGTTTTTTTGAATCCAGCAGGTGATTGCAGTGCTCATAATGATACACCAATTGTCTCTCCTTGTCCTGGTGGTAAGGATCATGGTGTCGAGGGAGGACATCAAGTGAATTCGCCGATTGAATCTTCTCCTATAAGTGTGGCCCCTCCTTCTGGTATGTGATTAATTTGTTTATTTTTGTGTATGCTTTGTTTTATCTAGTTCGACATTTTTGTTGCGAACAACCGTGGATTTAGCATGTGCAGCACTGCATTTATTTTTGTATGTGAACTCCACTGTATGTATGTGTGAACTGCATTGTTGTTTTATTCAAGTTTTTTGTGCAATGCATTATTTTTTATTTTGAGTTATGGTTGGAGCACTGCATCTATATGTATAACTGTACTGCATTTGTTCTTTTTGTGCAATTTTTAACGAGGATAGTCAAACTTTATTTTGACGCAGTGTCTCTTTTCCATGCTGGGGCGCCTGGGTTTGAGGAGGTTACTCAATTGATTGACCATTATTTTGCAGAGGGTAATGTTGGTGTGAGCTTTGATCAGAGACGTCCTGTCTTGTCTGAAACACAGTCGCAGTCTATTGATGGTACAAAGGAAGTTACACAGGATTGGATGGTCCCGGAACAGGTTCGTCAATATGAGTTGAAGCAAAGCAAGAAGAAGTTGAGGTTTGAAATTGAGTCAAAAGAGTTTGCTGAGAAGGAGAAGCAGAGGAGATCTGGAGATGGTGGCAATGGTGGTAAATTTGGCAAGATGAAGAAGAGGTTGAGTACTGTTGCTGAAGAAGGTGGTACACCTCGGCGGAGTCCACGTGTTGCTGGAATGAAGAAGAATCTTGGCAAGGGAACCGCTGAAGCTGGCGGAAGTGATGATCCTCAGCACAAATGACTACATGTCACTGAAGGTCCCAATTCTGATGACGACAACTTTTTCCTTGCTGATTATGTGAAGGGTGTTCATCCTTCTAGACGCAAAGACTGTGGTTCATCTAAGACTGCACCCAAGCGTGCCCATGATGATGTCGACGAAGATGTTGGTGGTGATTCTGGCGAGGAGGTGGATGCTGCTCCAAAGGTTTGTTGAAGTGCACTGCATTTGTTTCCTTCATTTTGTTATTCTTTCTGTATTTTCTTTTTTTATGCCTAATCTTCTAATGTGGACTGCATTTCCCTTTACACAGAGGAAGAAGTCTAGTAAGAGCAATGCAACTGAAGATGATGGTGAGGGAGATGATTCTCGATTTAACAAGACCGTGCATTTGTCACTTCCCACTGTTTGCAAGGCTGCTTCTTTGTTGAAAGAGGCGCATTGCAGCCGTGCTAGGGATGCTGGATTTGGTGTTGTCTTTGATCTGACAGTAAAGAAAAATGTGTCGTGCATTCTTATGTGCTATTTGATGGGAGTGATTGACCCTGCCACTATGTTAATGGACTTTGGGAATGGCAGGGTTCTTCGAATCAATTGTGATGCAGTTCATCACATTTTTGATTTACCTATGGGAAGTCACACTGCACCCATGCCTGCTTCCAGCGGTCATGATGAATCGTTGACTGCCCTCAAGGATGAGCTTGGCCTTCACCATTCAAAAAGTATAGGTGTCAAGGACTTGCTTGAGAAGTTGAAGGTGTTGGTGGAGGAAGATGATTATGTGAGTGTTGACCTTGCTGTGAAGGTGTTCTTCCTTATACTTTACCAGAATTTGCTGTGCCCGGGGCCTGCAGTTCGTTTGGGTAGAGTTGCTGCGATGGTAGAGAACATGGATTATGCGGCTATGGCTCATATGGACTTTTGTCAGCTTGTTGTTGATGAGTTGCAGGCAGCTGTGGTTAGGTGGCAATCAGAAGGCAGCAAGCAGAATTGTGCAGAGGGTTGTGCCATTGTCCCCCTGATTATGTATCTTGACTGCTTGAAGCTTCACAAATTTTCAGTCATGCACACGTTGACGCCACGTGCGTCATACCTGATGACCAAGGACCTGATGAAGTTGTACAATGAGGATGTGCTTGTGAAGGGAAAGATTTACTTGGAAAGTTACAAATTTGGGAAGCTGCCGGTTAGTGCACCTGATTTTTTAATATCATATTTTTTAAAAAAAATGTGCAGTCATTATAAATGTGAACTATTCTAGTACTCACATGTGTACTTCTCTTTGCGTGTTCTCTTTTTTTGCAGTGGAAGGCGTCAGGTGATATTGTGTACAACCGTCCTGTTGCAGTTGTACATGGCAGCTCTGATGCGGGGCCTAGCACTCATGATAGGTTTTATGAGCCTATCTGTAGTCATCTTCTTGGCTGTGATGGTGAGGTGCCGCATACTCGTGGTTTCGTGCCTCGACAGATGTTTGATAATACAAGCTCTTATAAACAGACATTTGTTGGCGGCAAAAAGCATGAGGAGATTGATGAGCTTCTTCTGAAGGTTTTGAAGCTGACTAAAGATTTGCCAACCTCTGGTGACAAGTTGAGGACAGTTGCTGGTTTTTTCCCTGTTGGCCATGGCCCACGAGATGAAGATATTGTTGCTGCTCACAATTTTGATTGTGGTGTGATCGAAAGCCTGAAGATTGCAGTGACAAATGTTTGTTCTTCGTATGCTCAACTGAGACATTCACAAGAAGAAAAATGCGGTCGGTATGAGAAGGATGCTGGGCATATTGTGGATGAAATGATCCGTCAGGACGCTGGCGTTGGTGCTGATAATGTATGTTCTATGTTTTTTGTGGCTTTGGACCTCTTTTTTGTGTATTATGTTGACTGCTCCTCAATTTTTTTTATTTTTTTCTGTTATAGGCTGGAGTGGAATCTTCTGGTGTCGATGGAACTAGAGACGATGGGGTTGGTCAGGTATAAATACTTCTGCCATGTCTGTTCTGCCATGCTTCCCTTTTTCTTTGAACTTACATTTGTTTGGTTCCCATATTTTTCTTGTGTACTTCTCTGTTGTGAAGTGTGTACTGCTTGTGCATGGTTGGAGTTTTTTCTTTATTGGTCGGTACCATCTTATTTCTCTTTTTTGGTTTGTTCTATGCCCGTAGACTGGTGTCGCTGCTCGTGATGTGCACAAAGAGACTTACGATGGCTCTGGGAAGGATGAGGTCTTGGGTGATGCAGCGTCCCCTCTTGATGTTGTAGCTGATAAGGTATAATTGTATTACTTGTTCTGTTAGTGGGTTATAATCTAATTTTTTGTTGTCTGTTATAAACTTGATGTACGCTGTTATGTTCATCCATATGCATTTTCATTTGCGTATGTTAGCTGCAATAGTTTTACATGTATGCTCTTCACTGTTTGACATAAGTGAACTGCAGTTCTTTTTGGCATGCGTGATCCATACTTATTTACATAAGTGACCTTCAGTAATTAACACAACTGAACTGCAGCGTTTGTCAAATGGAACTGCATTACTTTTTTTATGTATACGTGGGTTGCAGTTGTAGTTGTGTATGACACACGTGTGTTGGTGTTGTTTTGTATATGTGGACTGTAGTTGTTATGTGTATGTTGCCAGCAGTCTTTTGACATAAGTGTGATGTGTGTTGTTGTGTTAGTTATCCCCATGCTTATTTTTGTGTTACTGGGTGTTTTTTAAACTTTCCACAGGTTGGAGAACCAAACGTGGAAGTCCACGTTGATCTGAATCAGGGCAGTTGTGCTGTTGATGGCTGTGCCAGTGTTGATGCTTCTGTATCGGTTGCCGTTGAGTGTGCAGATCCTTCTGTAGCTCAAGGATCCCATGATGCTGTTCCCACCAGTCGGCATGAAGATTCTGATGTTATCATTGAAAAGCCACTGGAGAATGTTGCCCCTGCTGCTAGTGTTGTTTCTTCCCCTGTGTCTCTGGTGTCCAATGATGTTCCGGAAGTATTGATAGTGGAGCCTCATGTAGTTGAAGTATCTAAGGAAGCTGCTGTTGACCAAACTGTTGTAAATCGAGAGAATGCTGATGTTGCTGCAGAAGGAAAGTCTAGTGAGGTTGTGGTGGATTCGTCGGAACCTATGCAAGAAAATATTTTGCTCAGTTCTGAAGAACAGCAGCCTGAAGACTCTGACACTGAAGGCAAGAGTTTTTTTTAAACGGTGCAGTTTGATGTTTTTCTCATTCATGTTGTTTAATTACTATGGTATCTGTATTAGATGTTAAGTGATAAGTGAAACTTTGATCTTTTGTCTATGATTTTCAAAATAGCTAGCAGAATTCCCTTATCTTAATATTTAAACTTCATTGTTTGGATAAGTGAACTTCATTTTTTTATTGCAAATGATGAACTCCCCGTTGTGACACCATCGAGCATTGATCCAGCTCTTCTGAAAAGATACAATGAGTTGTACGCTGCTGTTACAAGGGCTCGGAAGGACAAGAAGAAGAAGTATGGTTTTTTAGAAATTGTTTTGTTCATATGTATTATCTAATTTTTGTATTTACCCATTTTTATTTGTTGTTATTTTTTATAGCTTATGTTTGAGTTTTTCATGAAAAATTCAGGGACATGATTGCTTTTAAAACTGAGATGGGTGATATTAGCATTGGCGAAGTTGGTCAATCCTTTTGGGATAAAGGGATGCTCACCACAAGGCTTGTAGATCTTGGGGTTTCTTTGCTGGTAGATAAGTTTAAGAGATCTCCGACAATGGTTGTCCCGTACCATATTTGTGTAAGAATACAGAAATTTTTGTTTTATTTTTTTCATTTCCTTTTCTGATTTTGTGCGACGACTTGTTTTGCTTATTTGATTTTGGTTTTGATTTCGCAGACAAATATTTGGAATGGTGGTACTATAGGCAGGAGTGTTAAATTGATGTTCTCTTCAAAAGCCTAGGAGCGTGTTGATAAAAAGGATATGGTGAGAGACTTTTTTATGTGTATTTTTCCTGTTTTGTTTTTATAGCGTTTTGTTTTTTCTTGTTATAATAATTTTATTTATTTATTCATGTTTCCAACAGGTCCTTTTTGCAACTTTTGATCCGCCAGATACAAGGGATGGTGTTGGTCATTATTGTGTAGTTGCGTTAAATGTGAAAGAAAGGCGGTTTGAATTTCTTGACTCGCTCAACAAACCTGGCAGCCCTGATGCGGTCAGGGTTTTTAGGGGGATGGTTAAAAATATCAAGCGTGCATGGAAAGAAGGTAGCTTGAGTTCTGATGAGCTGCTAAATCCTCCCACACTTGATGGATTTGTGTTGAAACATGTCATTGTCCCAATGCAGCCAAATGGGTGCATTCTTTACAGCCCTTCTGTGCCATACCGTTCAAGTTTTTTTTTTCACTTAATTTTTGTGAAACTGATGTTTTTTATTCTTTTTATTGCAGGCATGACTGTGGATTCTATATGTTTCAATTCTTGCAGACATGGGATGGTGTTCGAGTTGCTAAGTTTGGGGTGGAGCACATTGGCTACATCAGAAAGGCCATGCTCTATAGCTGGCTAACATCGAGGAAGTGTTGCCTTGATTTAACATCACTTCTAATTTTTGCAGATAAAGGTTGTTTTATTGAACTTCTTCATCCTTGCTTTATTTTATTTTTGACTACTGCTTGGTTCCGCTTCTTTATGGGCAAGTGGGCTGCATTGTTATTTTTATATGTGGGCTGCATTGCTGTATACAAGTGCGGGCTGCATTGCTATAGAGAAGTGGGCTGCATTGTTATTTTATATGTGGGCTGCATTGCTTTTATACAAGTGTGAGCTGCATTGATGTAGATAAGTGGGATGCATTGTTATTTTATATGTGGGCTGCATTGCTTTTATACAAGTGTGTGCTGCATTGATGTATATAAGTGGGCTGCATTGTTATTTATATGTGGGCTGCATTACTGTAGATATGTGGGCTGCATTGATGTATACAACAGCGGGCTGCATTCTATTTTTTTCTCTATACATGTTTTTAGGTTCTTGTGTTTTGTACTGAGTGCTTCCATGTTTTTTCTGCACGTTTTTAGGTTTTGATTGGGGGCTTCATGAAGGTTGTACGTCATTGTTTGAGTCCCAGGGTTCTGATGTGGTTATGGAGGATTGTGTCATTGAAATCTCTCCAGATAATTCTGGTTTGAACACAAATGTGGCGTCTGGACCTGATGGTGGAAGTTTCTCTCGACCTAGCTCTCCACATGATTTATATGATGTTGATGATGATGGTTTTGTTACACCGTGTGCACGTGTAACTAGGACTAGGAGTGCAGCAATTAATCATCCTCATTTGGATGAGGTTGAAGTATTTTCGAACAAGAGGGCAGGTGAGAGGGCTTTTAAGTTGAGATGCTCTATAGAGAAATTGAAGCCTCCGAGGTTCAGATATATGGATGAGGCGATTAAAATAAAGGATCTTGTTCTCAGCAAAGATTTTGTAACCAAACACCGCGAGTAAGTTTTTTATGTGATGCGTGTGCCCTTTCATGCTTTTTGTGTGTTTTGATTTTAGTTCTAATTTTATTGATCCCATCTATGTATGTTTACTACAGGAACGCGTTCTTTATGGTGCATGGTCCTTTTGGTGATGATGTCGATACTTACAATTTCGACTATATCTATGATACATTTGGCAAAGGAGCTTTAATGGATTCGTATATCATGGATTTTGTTATCAAGTACTGGAAGCAAGACCCTGAATTGGGTTTAGCTTATCAATCCGGTGAACGTTTGCTACTTTCACCTTTATTTATCACGGTAAACGTTTGCTGTCATTCTTTCCTACTGCTCTGGCTTTTTCATGTCCATGCCTGCTTGCATTGTTTATTCTTTTTTTTCATATCCTTTTTTTGTTCTTTTTTCTGTACAGTACGTTCTTCAAATGGAAACCTCTGTGGCAAGAGATAATGACGGAAATCCTGTGTTGCCAGTTGTGCATAGCTCGTTTGTTTTACAAGATGCAGTTAATCAGTTCAAATTTTTTGTGAACGACGGCGCAAACCTGTTGGATGCAAAACTGGTGAATTCATTGTTTTTTGTCATTTATTCTTCCTGGTTTGTTGCATTTCTTTTTATAGTTATTTTTGGAACAGTGGTCCTGGTGGTACGTGTCGAAAGAACTTTTGAATTTCATTTTTTTATGCGAACAGATTATGATGCCGCGATTCAAGGATGGTCATTATTCCTTATACACGATGAACCAGCATCGCTAGACCCTTGATATCCATGACACTAGGAAGTACACTGGCCATCCTGATGTCACAACAAGGTGGCGCAGGACTGACTACCACGCAGATTGCACTGAAGTGGTATGTTATTTTTTCTTTGCCAACCGTAAAGCTTTCTTTGTGTTTCTCCCACTGTATTTTTTTATAAACTGCAATTGTTTATGTAGTGAACTTCAACATATGCGCGACAGAACTGCATTTTTCTCACGTGCACTTAAAAGAGGGATTGTTTAGATGTTTGAGAGCAACTTTTTTTTGGCGGTTCGTTTGAATATCAACTTTTTGATCCATGATGTGTGTTATTCTTACCTTGTGCTTCTTTTTTTTGCCAGATGAGGAGGATGACTCAGCTGCTGAAGGCGATTTATGGTGAAAAAATGTATAAATCAAAGAACCTTCCTGACTGGGTTAAATTGGCAGAGAAGCCATCTTACCCGGTCGTGCCAGCGCAGGGAGCAAATGAGTGTGGGATCTATGTTCTGAGGATGGCGCAGTTGTATGATGGCCAACGTCTAGTTGAGAAAATTTTGAAATCCGACGTAACAACTTCTCTGTTTTCTTTTTACTTTTTTGTTCTTTATGACAACCTTTTTTTTAATCACTTGTTTGCATTTGTTTTCTTTTTTTCAGCCTGCTCCTGAAGATTGGAAGGCGGAGTACATGTTCCAGCTGCTGTTCAATCCTTTGAACATGTTGTGTTATGAAGACATGCCTCTTGAGTTACGTGAACTGATTGCGGACCTCGGGCTCACTTCCCTGTCGCAATCGCGGACGCAGTCGCAGACGCAGTAACAGTCATTTGGGGCACTGTTTTTCTACTGGGTGCAAAAGGCTGTGCGTGGACAATAGCTAGGTTTTGATGTTGTGTTTGTGTGTGCTGACTATGTATGAAAAAGACCTTTTTGTCGTTGTGTTTTCTTCTTGTTCGTTTATGCGGCAGTGCATGTGGATGAATTTGTATATGTATGTGTATTTTTATATCAATAACTGATACAATATATATAAGTGTATAATTTTATTTTTTGTTGACTACCACAGTCTATGCGAACTGGCATTTTGTCACGCTTATATGTATGATATGTGTTCGATGAACTGTATCGCATTTGATGCCGAACTTCTTTGTCCAATATAAGAGAACTGCATTTTTTGGCATTCAAGCAAAGTGCTGCACGTGTGTGCATGCCAAAACTGCATTGCTTTATGACCCCGAACTCCTTTTTTTTTGTCAGAACAAAAAACGCATTACTTTTTGCCTATAGTTGCGGTTTGTAGTTGGTTTTTTATTTGTTT
>NC_041385.1:491596243-491609209 GCF_002162155.2 Triticum dicoccoides
TGCGTGCATTAGTGCGAGGCCGAGCAGGGGGTGGGGAGGGGGGTCGTGACCCCCCCTCCACATCCCCCTGTGAGGCCGAGCCTGGAACAAGCCGGAGCAGGCGGCGACGCGGCTTGCCGCGGCGCCGCATGCGTAGGCGAGTCCGACATACCCCGTCACCCCCTGTCTATCTTAGGGTGTGGTGGGGCGGTGGTGGTTTTGCGCGCGTCCCCTTTGATGGAAAAAACACAATGTCCGCACTGCGCCTGTCAACCAAGCGCACCGCGTGCGTTAGCGCGAGGCCGAGCAGGGGGTGGGGCTCTTGTCGTTCTTCATTTATGTGTTGGGGCCCTTGACATTTGTACTGCTTTCACCAACGTTGAGTACTGCACTTCGTGTACCAAGTGTTTGTGTTGGGGCCCTTGTCGTCATCCTTCATTTATGCATGTACTGCACTTCACGGATACACTTGTTGAACTGCCTTATGTTGGTTCTGTGAACTGTATTGACGTTTGTTGAGAAATGTACATGGATTATATTTTTTTGGATATATCAATATTAATTTTTATTTTTATATAATTACTTTTTTTGTGGACTGTTATGTTTTGTATGTGCATACTATGTTTTGGTGTCACTCATTAAATTTTTCAAAGTTGTGTATATACTTGTTCTAATGCAAACTAATTTCTGCGAAAGCAATTGATCACAAGCAAACTTACATTGTTTTTATAAAAGAATTATTCGATATGAAGCAACGGACATTATCAAAATCTTGCATACATGAAACAAAGAACACCACAACGCTTAAAGTAAAGTGAGACTAAACACAGCTCTAATTTTTTCTAGTTACTGTATTGGATTACAGTCTTGTTGTTCTTCTTCTTTTCTTCTTTGTCTCTTTTTGCCCTGTCTAGTCCCATTATGACATCGTAGATGATTCTCTATGACTCATATGTTGCGAATGCATCTATTGCTGCATACTTGATAAGCTTGTTTGGCAGCGGGGAAAATCCCCACAGAGTATGATCCTCCTTGCGGTTAACTTTTTTCTTCATGTCATTGTAGTGAATGTCTATCATCCTGCCAGCAACATCAGCCAAAGAGTCAAACTTCTTTTTATTGTATGGGTCTCTCCATTCAACCTGAATATCAATGTAGTTGTTGGAGTTGATCTCCAAACCAGATACCTTCAGCTTTTGTCTCCTTCAATAGCGAATCCGACGAAGGTGTACTCATCATTCATCAGGAATTTGTCTAGTTCCATTGGCCTGCAATATATTTGTATAGAGTGAATATATTTTATTTCTTTAGAACTAGCAATGTTTTTTTGTGTTTTTCTGAAACTGAACTGCAATATGGATATCTGAATCTGTTGCATTGAGCAGTTGCTAATACTTTGTTCAGCATAACTATTAAATCTGATAATAGATTGCATAAACAATACATGTTTTGTGTATGCTTGTATTCCTGAACCTAATTTCATACATGTTTTGTATGGTAATGTTGCAGTGAAGAAACTATAACTAATCTGCGTGTATTGCTAGATAATATCATTCAAGAATTGAACACATGAGTGACATACATGGAGCCAGATCAAAACTGTCAATTAATTCATATGCCACGCTTTTTCAAGAATGAGAACCAAAGGTTAAATATTATGGCAATTGCAGTGAAGAAAATTTAAAATCAATATTGGCAAGCAACAGTTATTCTTACCTGTCTTTAGCTGCAGATATGTGGTAGACAAGGCATTCTTTTTCTACGCATAGCTGTAGTACCGCTGCACGCTGTGGCTTCTTGTAGTGTGTGTACTCGACATCCACACCGACTAGTTTGACGGGCATTCCGCCAAGCTTCCTCCTGAACATGGACAGCATCTTGTCCACGTCTTTTCCCTTGCTTGTGCAAAGGACGTGGAGCTTGTGATTGCCGTGGAGGTGGACGTCGTGGAGCTCCCTGGTGTACTTGCGGCGCTGCTTGCACAGAGGTGCATACGCCATGATTCTCGTGTGTTCTCTGGTGTTTGTTATAGAGAGAGAGGTTAGTGAAAGGAAGAGCGGAGAAGAAGATGCAATTGTGTTTTTTGGGGGGAAGAAGCAGTTGTGTTTTCTCTCTACTCTCCTTGACAGGACGTGGGAGAGGTGGAGCGGGGCGGTAGCATGGTGGGGCTCTGTTTTAAGTTTACGTGGCAACTGCCGAGAGGTTCTGCTATGAGGAGGCTTTTGCTAGTGCGTTGGAAATCCGGAACGTCGTCGCCTCTTTTTTCGTGATTAAATCAATGTATTGACGCAACTGTCAGAAAATGTGATGATTGTGTTTTCGGTCAATTGTCCAAGTCAGTGCACATCTTTTCTACCAGAAACGAACTGCTCAGGTCCACGTAGTGTACTGTAGTTTGATTCACACAGATGTACTTTTTTTTCTTCTCTTGATGGTGTTCTTTCTTTTCTTTTCTTGATCTTTGTGGTAATACATCGTTTGTGTGGATGGAGGGTAATGTGGCTAGGGGTTGTCGGAGTGTTTTGGTTAAGTAACAGGGCTGCATTCTTTTTTTAGCCATACTGCATTGCAGAGAGAAGATAACTGCAATTCAGAAAAAAATATAGTTTGTGCTTCCACGTGGAGAACTGCGTTGTTGTACGTCGCTGACTGCATCTGTACATTGACATTGGGCTTCCTGCGTTTTATTTATTAATATTCTTACAGTGCTGGCGCACATTTTATTTTGTTTGTTGTCATTCATTTAAGAAATGTTTGTCATTTTTTCTTTTTAATGTTTTATTTTTGAACGTATTGTTTTTTCTTAGTGGGCTTTGTTGGCCCTGTGTTCTGGTAGTGAAGACGCAATTGGGCCCAGGTCGGCCTGTGAGCACACGGCTGGTTCCTGTTTCGCTGTGTGTGAGTCCTAATGTTTAGTCCCACCTCGCTCGCAGAAGGCGCGCCAGACCTGTTTATAAGCGTTGGCGAGGCATACTGGTCGAACTCCTCTGTATACTTATCTGGGCGCTTATACACGGCGCTCGCTGCTATATGCTCTATGACCTGTGGGCCCATGTGCAACCGGCCCCATGCACTCTGACTCAGAACGACTCGCCTTCTGTGGGCGTAGACCTATTACGAGACTAGCTGGGGCCGGTGCCACCTGGGTGGTCAATTTTTTTTCTTTTTATATTTCTCCCTGTGTTTTTTTCAATGTTGGAGTGTGCACTGCATTGATCAGTGTTCTGTACTGCATTGTATACGCACTGCGTACTGCATGTACAGTTGTCATTTTTTTGGTTTCCGTCTTTTTGCTATCAGTTAATCTTTTTTCCCAATGTATGGGAGTTCACTGCTTTGTAAATCATACCTGTACTTCACTCATTATGGTTATGTGCTGTACTTTCGTGTACTTCCATACTGTATTGAATTATTTTGCATGTTTTGCGTTTTTCTATTTATGCTTTTGCTCTTATGTATTCCTTTTTTCAAATTTATGTTCGTGCACTGCTTTGTTGGGTATGCTAAGACTTCATTCGACAAATTCAATGTACTGCATTCGTGCGCAACTTGCACTGCATGCGTCCTGTTTGCATTCTGTACGACAATTTCATCACCAGGAATCTAAGTTGAACAGAAAGCAAACTAACATAATCTGAGTTCATCATTACAGGCGATTGTGCATGGCAAGCAAACTAGGTTCAACACACAAGCAAACTAACGATACATAAGCAAACAACACAAAGCAAATTTGATGATAATTCTAAAAGAACGCTGGCATTCTTGGCTCCTGGCCGGCACCATCTTCTTCTTCACCAGTCAGGCTCTCCCCATCCCCAGCTACTCCTGGCGCGCTTCTTGGGTGGCTGCTCCTTCTCCAGCTTTGCACGGCGAAGGCCGTCCTGGGTAAGGGTGATGCGGTTCCATATCTCGTACGCTGCGTAGGCGTCCTTTGCCGCGTACTCGATGTGCCTCCTGGACAGAGGCAGGATGGCCCAGCGCTGGTGCTCGGCGTCGGTGATCTTCTTCTTCATGTTGTTGTAGTAGTCGTCGATGAGCACGCCGGAGACATCTCCGAGGGAGTCCAACGGCTTGGTTGCGTCTGGCACCCTCCACTCCTTTTGGATGTCGATGAAGTTGGCGACCTCCAGTTTGACGCGCTCGAGCCTGGTTTTGTCGCCGTCGATGGAGAAGCCTGCAAAGGTTTACCTGGGGTCGGCGAGGAAGTTGTCAAAGACGGTGCACCTTTCAGTGTCGCTCATTTGGAAGAGCAGCACCGGGTGATTCTTGCCGATGGAGAGCTGGCAGAGGGCGGGTTTCTGCGTCGCTTCAGGGTCGTTGTCGTACTCGAGATCAATGCCGACGATCTTGTGGCGCTGGAAGCTGAGGTGGCGCTCGTACTGCGCGAGGGTGATCGCCATCTGCTTCTTGTCGTTGGTGTGGATGACGTGCAACTTGGTGTTGCCGTGCGCCTCCACGGCGTTGTCGCCCTTGTACTCGTCGGTGAACGTCATCGCCGATGGTGGGAGCGCAATGGATACTTGTGTTGTTGTGGATGAGAAGGCCTTTGGCAGGGGTCTGAATTTAAGGGGAGGGCGCGGGGTCGGATGGCCTCGTCGAATGAACTGCACGATCGCGCTGATGATGCGGTTGTGCGGATCGTGGGTTGGTTTTGCATCTGTGATCGTGGGTTTGTGGCGATGGAACTGCTCCGATCGGGTGTATGTATTCGAACGTGGGGTTTTTTTAAGGTGGTTTTTTTTTCTGATCAGCACATTTTTTTAACCACCATTTTTTTCTATGCGAACGGGCGTTTTGTTACGTTTTTTAGATGCATCCTGTGCGATAATGAACTGCATTAAAATATAGTCCTGCACTGCATCATCTAGAACTCAGTACTGCACTTGTGTATACATGTGTGTACTTCACTGTTTTTTGATTTTATTTATTCGTGTAGGGGTAATCAGGAACTAGATTGCCATACTGCACTGCATCATGTAATGTAGTGCACTTTATTGTTTACAGCTACGTACGGCATCTTGTTTTTGCTTGTACCTGCTGCAATCGCTGGTACGGGAGGGGTAGGGAAAGGGGGGGTGGGGGCCCATTTTTTTAACTTATTGTTTTTTCCAAGTCGGCCTGTGAGCATGGCTTTGTTCCCGTTTCGCTGTGTGTGCATCCTAATGTTTAGTCCCACCTCGCCCGCGGAAGGCGCGCCCGACCTGTTTATAAGCGTTGGCGAGGCATACTGGTCAAACTCCTCCGTATACTTATCTGGGTGCTTATACACGGCGCTCGTAGCTATATGCTCTATGACCTGTGGGCCCACGTGCAACCGGCCCCATGCACTGTGGCTCAGAACGACTCCCGTTCTGTGGGTGCAGACCTATTACGAGACTGGCTGGGGCCGGTAGCACCTGGGTGGTCAACTTTTTTAGTAAATCATGCATGCACTGCATTAATTTAGTTTCAGTACTTCATTTGCACGCATACCGTACTGCACATTTTCTGGGCTACATTTTTGTGCACTGCATTGGTATCATTTTTCTTTATTGTTTTTCCTCTTTCGTATCCTTTTTTCTTAGTGTACAGGTGTGCACTGCATTCGTCATAGTTCTGTGCTGCAGGTGTACATATCTTGCACCGCGTGCATCCTTCTTTGTGCCAAAAAGCACGTACTGCACTTCATGCACACATATAGTGAACTACCTGGTACGAATTTGGAGAACTGCACACATAAAATGGTCCATGGATTATAATTTCTTAGAGTATTATTTTTTAATGATCTGTGGTTTTGTTCGTGGGAATTTCTGCAGTCAAAGTACACCTTCTTTTTCCGTTCCTCTTTCTATGGTAACATAAACTTTCATTGATTGTTCTTTATTCTTGGGAACATAATTTCCATTAAGTCCCCTTTAATTTTCAGTTTTGACCTTTTTGCATTCCTCTTATATAAATGAAGGCTAACTTATACCCTTCGTTTGCATTTCATTTTTCTCCTCTAGCCGCAAGTTCTCTCCTTTCTCTAGGTTTTTGTTGCGATGGCTCCAGGCCCCTGTGCGTATCTCTTCTGTTGTGGCCATGGTTGTGGTGTGCCGAGGTACTGTAATTGTTTAGCTTGCTCGCAGGCCCGTCGTGCTCGTCGTGGTGGGAAGGTATTATGCTGAACTGGGCGAGCCGAGCAGCTTGCATATGGTACAGTATTCACAGAAGGATTGGATATGGGCCAGATCAACGTATCTTCGTTCTATTCTGCGCTGCTTCGCCGTGGCCTTGGCTGCACGAGTCCTTTTGTCCATCAGCTTACGCCGACAGATGTGAAGACTCACTACAAGATGGTATGTTTTGTTAGATATGATTTTTTTTCTTAGTGTTTTTTTGTAGTATTTTAGGAACACACTTTTTTCTTTGTGTTTTTTGAAGCGTACTGCAATGTGTTCTTATTTTCTTGGTTTTTTTCCTCGTGTGCATGTAGCTTATGTTTTAGTTTACATGTTAGAATATGTGAACTGCTTATATATTAGCTGAGCACTTCATATTTCTACATTTTTTCCAATTTTGTATGGTGTGTACTACATGTAGCTAGTCTATAGCACTGCATGATTGTTCGAAGAGAACTGCATATTTGTAAGTTCCATACTGCATATTGAAAACGTTTTATACATACTACTTGTTGGACTGTTGTGCACTTCATCTATCTCTGTTCAAAACATGAGAATTGTACTGCTAGTTTCGTTCTCAAACAGTTTTATTATTTTTTACAGAAAATTCCTCAGCGAGCTGTTAGGTATGTGCGGCTCAAGAAGAACGGAATTCTTGAAGTTGTTCTTGGTAATGGATACCTTAAACCAGCCAAGTACAGTGTAAGCGTTGACGGGCGGCTGTGTCTGCACAAAGGGTGGAAGGAATTTGTCGTTGATAGCGGCCTGAAGTCTGATCAAGTTGTTGTCCTCAACTTCTTTGAACTCGAGGATCGTACTGTTAGAATCACGTTTGACGTGATTGGCTAAGGTTATGAGGTTGATTTGTAATAAGTACTTCTGCGTGTTGAACGCTTTCATCTTTGTGATGTGTTTTGTAATAAGCACTTTTGTGATCTGAACTGCTTCAATTATTATCCAACGGTAAATTTGTGTTTGCATGGTTACAGTATGTGAACTTCTTATTTGTCAGCTGAGCATTACATGTTTCCACATTTTTTCCCAATTTGCATTGTGTGTACTACATGTAGTTAGTCTATAGTACTGCATGATAGTTCAAAGCGTACTGCATTTTTGCAAGTTCCATACAGCATATTGAAATGCATTTTATATGTACTACTTGTTGGACTGCAGCGAGCTAACAACATTTTTTACATGGTTTTTGAATCAAAATGTGTCAATGTTTTACTCAAGACTGCTATATATATATGGTATACTTTATATACCATTTTCTTCTTGCATGGTTTACACAAAATTTAAACTGATAAATAAGTCATAGAGTTAAGCAAATTGCTATGCATACGATTAATTTATTGTTTGCTCATCTATTTGGTCGTTAGCCTGCTGCTTCTGCGCGGTGACTGGAGCGTGTCTAATGTTGCACTTTCTTTTGTTTTCCATGGCGGTGTTGCTGGTTCTTGTCTCTGCACCTTTGTGTTTGTAGCCCCTCGCGTGCTGGTTGTTGGCTGCTTTCATTTTTCAGCGATGTGGACTGCATCCTTCTTTGCTACCCGTGTGCTGGTTGATGGCTGCTTTGGTTTTTCAGCGATGTGGACTGCATCCTTCTTTGCTCCCCGCGTGCTGGTTGTTGGCTGCTTTCGTTTTTCAGCGATGTGGACTGCATCCTTCTTTGCTCCCCGTGCGCTGGTTGTTGGCTGCTTTCATTTTTCAGCGATGTGGACTGCATCCTTCTTTGCTCCCCGCGTGCTGGTTGTTGGCTGCTTTCGTTTTTCAGTGGTGAGAACTGCATCCTTCTTTGATCCCCGCATGCTGGTTGATGGTGGTTTTCGTTTTCCAGTGCTGTAAACTGCATCCTTCTTTGATCCCCGCGCGCTGGTTGAAGCATTTCCTCGTGGTGGTCTTGTTGATATTGTTTCTTCATGTTCTTCGTCCTCTTCACTCTCTTCAGTCTCTTCACTCTCTTCTTCCTCTTCATCATCTTCTTCATCTGTTTCTTCATAAGCCACTGTTTCTTCAGTTTCTTCACGTTCTTCGTCCTCTTCACTCTCTTCTTCTTCCTCTTCTCCATCTGCTTCTTCATAAGCCATTTCTTCTTCAGTTGTGTCATCATATTCTTCTTTGATCTCACCTTCTTCGTCGTCCTCATTTTCTGATCTTTTTCTTTTTCTTTTGAGGCAGGTTCTTGAATTGTGTCTCTTCCTCTTTTTGCAGATGCTACAACGTCTCGGTTTCGTCCATTTCTTAGTGTTGTGAGTGGAATTTCTGTTTTGTTGTGCATCTCCATGTCCTCGTTTTTCTTGTTCATTTCTTTTTTTACACGTCCTGGAATTGTGGCCGCTGACTTCATTACATGTTCTGCACATTCTTACTCCCAGTGGGCGACCATCACTGTCCAGCTCAGGCTGTGGCTTACTGTTTTTGTCATCATTTTTCTCCTTGCATGCCACCTTTTTCTGGTTTGCGTCTCCCCCTTTCTTTCTTCCTCTTGTGTTTGAAACAGGAGGTGGAAGAATTGTTTCTTTTTTGATAGCACCAGTTCCAATGTGTTCAGTTTTTTCTTCTTGCTCGGCTTTATTGTCATGTTGGTATTTCTCTGCTTGCTTTAGTTTTGCTGCTTCTTCTTCTTCTTCGTTGAGCACGTCAACTTCCTATATCAGTGCTCTCATACCAGACAACGCTCTGTGGCACCCAGCGTCTGACCTTGTCGCTCTGTTTGCAAGGTCCATTGTTGTTTCTGTCAGCAATTTTCTACGGCAAAAAAGCGAGGTTCCATCTGGTGCTGTTTGTTCGTAGTCTCTTCTGTCAAACGTTGCATCTGATCTTGCGTTACGGGTGTATCTCTTCATGATGTACACCTCAGGAATGTTGAGTACTCTCAAATAGAAAGCATGCATAAGACATGGACGCAAAAGAGGCCTGCAGACAAACACATTTTTTGTGTGTTCTGTAAGTGAACTGCATGAAATTAGTAAACATGTATTTTTTTCATTATTTTGTTCATTTTTTAAAATAGTGAACTTCATTTGGTTTCGTGAATTACGCATGCATATGTACTTTTAAATTTCAGTAAGTTAGCTTTCGTGCATGACTATGAGAATCTAGAATATTTTTTTGCTAGGAGTCTTACCTGTGTGTGTCCAGAGTTTGCACTCACATTCGTAGACACCTTTCTCTTCATCGGCGACCACTTGGAAATTATTCCTTGCCCAGTCAAATGCATCCGATCTGTTATAGTGGTGTACTAGATACTTTGTTGGGTTCTGAGGGCACCGTTCTGCTCTGAATGCAGTGCTACGGTAGAGTGTTTCTTTGAAATCTGCAAACACTGCTCTTGTATACACTTTTGATAGCTGAACTTCGAAGCCAAACTTTGTTGTTGTTTTTACCTCTGACTGCATGATCACAAATGCACTATTACGATCCAGCGAAATGAAAAAATTGTTTGTTTTTTTATTCATATTTTTTAAGCAGTTTTTGATTGACATTTTGTTTACCTCATTTGCTACTGTCTCTGTGTGCTCGACGGCCTTCCTGGTCTGAATGCACTTGTCCACCTGCTGAGCAAACAGATGGAGATCATGCTTCTCCCTGACAAAATTTTTCTTCAGTATGCGGTTCATGCTCTCGCTTCTCTGTGTAGAAATCATCCGAGCACAGAAAATTTCCTTGTAGTAAGCTGAGATCCACTCGTGCCTGTCATCCCATAGTGAATTCATCACTTCATCGTCTTGCAAGTTGTACCTCTGAATGAGGTTCTTCCATGCTCGTTCAAATTCTGACGGCATTAGTGGGTGGTTCAGCACTGCATTGAGTTCGTCCTTGAGCTTCTCGTGCGCCTTATACAGCAAGGCGAGGTGGTCCTTGTACTTCTTCATGATATGCCACCGACACAGCTTATGCAGAGTTTGTGGGAGGATAGTTTTTAATGCTGCCTTCATCGAAGAACACTGGTCTGAGAAGGGACAAACAGTGTTTTTTTATTAAGTTGTTTGTGTGTTTGCAAGATAGATGGAAGAAATATAAGTGCACAAAACAAAACAAAACGTAAGTATGCAGGTGTTTTTTATTTTTTGTACCTGTGAGCATGCAGATTGGCGGCTTGTTGTTCATACAGCTCAAAAAGGTTTTGAAAACCCACTCAAATGATTGTATTGTTTCATCTCGCACGAGTGCAATAGCAAATATGGTGCTTTGTAGATGATGGTTCACCCCCACAAACACTCCCAGAGGCATGTGGAATTTGTTAGTTTTATAAGTCGTGTCAAATGTAACGCAGTCTCCAAAATCTTCATACGATCCTCTGCAACTTGCATTCGCCCAAAAGATGTTTCTTACACGGTTATCGCCATCAACGTCATAATCATAGAAGAACTCTGAGTTTATCTTTTGCATTTTCTCGAAGAAATACAGAAGTTTCTTGACATCATCTTCAGACTCTTCTATGGCAAACTTCTGTTTCCTGCATTTTCATAGACAATTCAAACTTATCTCACCAAACAGGGAATAATTACAGACAGAATGCTCAAGAGATATGCTCTGTTACGTGCTTACCTGTTTACCCAGTCGCGGCTAGTATGTCCCATGTACTGCAGACCACCGGACATACGCGACAGTGTCGACATCATCTGAGTATGTGTGTGGTTGTCCAGTTGCATGTCTTTCACTAACTGGTCTATCAAAGGATCGTCTTTTTTGTGCGATCGCATGTGCAGAAGCATCCCGGGGCTTTCCAGCATCTTGTGATTGTGGTTGAGTTGAACCATTTCTATCACAAATTTTCCATCCTTCCTTTTTTAACTCTGATCTTTGCATTGCAGCCAATCCTTTTTGATGTCTTCGGACGTACCCGGTGATAATCTGACACAGCCTGCTTGTAGACCCCTTCTCTTGAGCAGACAATGTAGGCATTTGTCCTGTGTTTTGCCCTCTTGCGTATACCAAACCCTGCACATCTTGCATAATTGTTGTAAAAGTCCCATGCCTTTTCGTACATGGTGAACTTCATTCCACAGCAGGTACGAGGTTGAGCGGCATGTTTTTATCCTACATTAATTGAAATGCTATATGAGAAAATTTGTTCTGTTCTGTTTTTTGAATACGAGGAGTGCATACGAGTTTGATAAAGCATTTGCAATGTTCCTAGCCAAAGCTCACAAGAAATATTATTGTGCACTGCAAAGTTATCTGTATGGACTGTAACTATTTTTTTCAGACCATAAACTTACATGTGTGTAGAGTCGTTCGCCTGATGGTGTTTGCAGCTCGCCGGGTTGTATTGGACATGGCGGGGTTATAGCAGATGTGTGTAGTTGAGGATCTCGCGGCGGTAACAGTGAGGAGGATTTTTACCTGCTGTTTACTTTTGACCGAGGCACCGTTGGTGGTCGCAGCGTCGAAGTTGATGCAGCAGGTCTGGTGGGAGCTCTGTTTTTCGGTGCTGCAGGTGGATGCTGAGCTCTTTTTTGGGGTGCGGCAGGTGGACGTGGTGGTAATCCAGTGTTGTGACGATGTCTCGGTGGATTGGTTTTAAAATTTTGGAGCAGTGGCACATCATCATAGACATAATCATCATCTGCTGCAACATCGTGTTCAACTGCGTCATCATTATCTATTCGGATATGCTGTCCAAACATAGTGAACTCGTGCTTATACTCTGGGTTGAGAACTGTTATCGACTCATCTTCATCGTCATCGTCTTCATCATCGCGTTGGTGAGTGCCTTCCCAGACGAATGTGACATCATCGTCATCTTAAACTGCATCTTCTTCCTGGGAAAAATCTTCTTGTGGAGAGTACTGCACCCTGTTTGTCGTCGTGAAGAATCCATGAGGAATCTCAGGGGTAACCCAGCCAGTATCTCTGTCAGAAGAATATCCACTCTTATGAAAGTTGTTGTTCTCAGTGCTGTCAATTATGCGCAGCATTTTGTATCTGCTGAACGTCATCTCCTGCACACAAAATGACTGAGCTGCATTGTCAGGTTAAATGAACTAAATCATGCGAACTGCAATGTGTTCAAAATGGTACTGCCGAAGCAATGCACGGTGACTACATCACCCCTCAAGGTGAACTGAAGCAACTGCACTGCATCGTTATACGTAATGAACCTATACAAGCGTACTGCATTTTCCCCCACAACAAACTGAAGCAACCGCACTGCATAAGTTTTGTACTGCATAATCACGCGCTGTACTGCTTGTACTGATTTGTCTATGATAACTACACTGAGATGGTTTAGGAAGTGTACTGCTTACCTCGTGATGCAGTGATTTCTTGCGTTTACAGGAGGAAGTTCCCTTCTCGTCCTCCTGCACAACTTTCACGTTCGCCCGTGCAGTCCACTTGCCCTTCAAAAGTTCATGGGCGGTCTGGATGTTGCTCAATGTGAATGGGGAAGGAGGATTTGCTCTGAAGGTTGATGCAGACTTATTCCAAGAAGCTACAGTGGATGAAGCAACCTTGCGCACACTCCTCCTTGCTCGAATTGGTTTGATGTCGAGGCAGCACCAATCCACATCTGATGAATTACAGCTAATTGCAGGCCCTGAGGAGTTCGGTGGCGGCGCTACCGAGCTGCTGCCATGGAAGAAGGCCGATAGGCTGGTGTTGCTCAGTGCCTGCCGCGAAAGAAGGCCGAGAGGCGACGGGCGGTGTCGCTGCCTGGCCGCCGCCGTGGAAGAAGGCCGGGAGGGGAGGGGCGGCATCACTGTCGGCCGCTGCCGCGAAAGAAGGCCCGGAGGGGAGGGGCGACGTCGCTCCCAGGCTGCCGCGGCAGGAGAAAGCGGGGAGGGGAGGGGCGACATCTCTCCCAGGCCGCCTCCGCGGAAGAAGGCCGGGAGGGGAGGGG
>NC_041385.1:491609636-491629752 GCF_002162155.2 Triticum dicoccoides
TGATCACAACCTGAACTTCCTGAGTTACCAAACCTGACCCTCCCCGAGTACTAGTTTGAACTTCAGCTAAAAAGTGTCCAAATGGGCTTGCGATATACCATTGGAAAGCTATGGACACGAGTATCATGACCCAAGTTGAATTGTTGGCAAAATGTAAGCGGTTTAAGAGCAGTTTTGAAAACCGTTTTTTCTTCATAAGAAAACGGGAATCGTATTCTCGATCGCATTTCTAAACGTTTATCGAAATGAGGCAAATAATATGGCGTTGGAAAGCTGCTGCAAAACTGCTCTTTTCATATGTTGATAGTTTTCTGTAATTCCCTATGGTTAAAAAGTAATTTGAAAAATCATAAAAATTTTCAAACCAAACTGCTGAGTTTGTATTGTCGGTGTCATTTCTAAATGGCTAATCCAATTGAGGCAAATGATATGGTGTTGGAAAGCTTATAAAAATGCACTTCTTTTTCATGTTGAAAGTTTTTTCTAATTTTGAACGGTGTAAAAGTAATTTAGAAAACTATACAAGTTCTACCGAATTTGTATTTTCAAGCTAATTTTTGAACCATACGTCCGAATGCAGCAAATGATATGGCGTTGGAAAGCTCGAGGAAATTCGAAACGTTTTTGTTTCTATTGTTTCTCCCAATTCCTTTTGGTTTTAAGTCAATTTTGAAAAAATGGCTAAAACATTTTTTGGCCATAATTTCTACAAACTTCATTGGAATGGGGCAAATAATATACCGTTGAAAAGCTACGAAAAATGCAGAACTTTTTCATGTTGATGGTTTTCTCTGATTCCCAGCCGTTTTCAAATAATTTTGAAAACATCGAGATCGTGCATTCTGCCTTTGTCACGAAACAGATTCTCCAAAAATGCACCACATGAAGAACTTGAACTTCTCGGCATGTCTACGTGAACTTCACTCTGTTTTTCACGTGTTTTTTTTCTCGTAGCTCTCCATCCACTCACCGGAATTGAGCAAGTGATATACAGATGGAAAGCTGCTGTAAAATCGCAACTTTCCCGTGTTGATCATTTTTTCATACTCGCGACGGTTTTAAAAGTTTTTCATCTGAAATTCATTTGGTGTAGTAGTTGAACTTCCTGTTGTTTTGACGTTGAACTTCTGTGACGTATTTTCGTTTGTAATTTTCTCATCCATTCGTTAGTGTTACACAAATGATATTCCTTTTGTACAAACTTCTGTCACAATAATTTTTTTAACTTTCTCCGACCGAGGACTTAAACTTATAACAACAAAACTTTTAGTCTTTGCTTTTTTATTCTTTTTAATACAAAATGCACATCGTGTAGTACGTGAACTTCTGGCAGTTATCAATCTGATTTTCTCTCGGTCACGTGGGATTATCTGAATTTTTATGAATTTTAATCTAAATTTCTTAATATTTTTTATGAATTTTGAAGCGCTCTATATTTAAAATTTGAACTTATTGTTATTTTATTTTTGAACTTCATGTTTCCATTCTTTAATAATGAGGAAAATCTGAGTTTTCTATAATCATCGAACTTCTCCATCTTTTTAATATGGACTTCCTAGTTTTTTCTTAATCTTTTTTTATGAAATTTTGAAGCGCTCTATTTTTAAAAGTTGAACTTCTTGTTATTTCATTTTTGATCTTCTTGATTCCATTCTTTAATAACGAGGAAAATCTAAGTTTTCTATAATCATCGAACTTCTCCATCTTTTTAATTTGGACTTCGTGGTTTTATTTTCTTTTAGTAACGGGAAAAATCCTGAACTTCCTGAGTTACACAACGTGAACTTCCCTCTGTAGGAACCCGACCTTCGGGCTATCTTCGCAACCATGTCTCCCCGCGCGAATTATTCTAGTCAGTCGTGTTCTATGTGATGTAAGTGTAATCTGGAAACAATTTTTAGCAACTAAATACCCATTATAAATAGGAATCTCGCTCATTGGCAGATTTGCTTTCGGTCGTGATGAACGTGTGATGAGAATAATATTCTGAGAACTACATAACCTGCCGCAGCAGTAGCACTTGAACTTCCCCAAATGCTAGGTTGGACTTCCGCAAACATTGCCCAAATGGGGTTTGTGATATACCGTTGGAAAGCTATGGACACGAGTATCATGACCCAAGTTAAAATTTTGGCAAAATGTACATGGTTTAAGAGCAGTTTTTAAAACCTTTTTTCTTCATACAAAAAAACATGAATCATATTTTCGAGTCTATTTCTAAACCATTTATCGGAATGAGGCAAATGAGATGGCATTGGAAAGCTGCTGCAAATCCGCTCCTTGCCCATGTAGAAACTTTTTTCAAATTCTCTATGGTTAAATAGGAAATTATTGAACTTCAGAAAAATAGTATAGAATTAGAACTAGACAACACAATTTTAAACTAAATAATGGGGAGAGATAACAATGTGAATGACGTATGTGCCAAACTGTTTGTTTACCTGGCTGGTGAACCTTGGTCCAAGCTAAAGTGGAATTGGCAGAACACACAAACAGATATACACAGATATGTAGAGTGGGAAATTATATGTGCACACACTTAGTAATACACGGACCTTCTGAGAAGTAATACATGAACTTCTTTGTATAGACTTTTTTCTCATGTTCACATGCACATTTGTTTTCCAAAACAAAACTCGGGAGAATACAATTTGGTAAAAATTGAAACATGCACACATATACAAGTGGTTGGGAAAACAACAAATTGCATGGATATGGCCATGGAAAGCCGCAACTAACTCTCAAGAACCAGAAAGGTGCTTGAGCAGGTGCACGGTGACACGAGTCTTTTTGTGTGCTCTGTTTTGTAGTTTTTCAATCGAAACCAACATATCAAAAAACACTAGTTTTGTATCCATACATATTGTTGAACTTCAGGAAATAATACAAAACAAGAAACTATACAACATGATGTTTTAGAGCAATGTTTGTTTATGTTAGAACATGACATTTTCCCCCTAGGACATGTTGTACAATGTTTGAAACATGACATTTTTGCTCTAAAAACATTTATTTTTAAAATTGAACTTCATACTTTTATTTTTCTTAGAAATAGAAAGAATTTGAGTTTTAAATGTTTTGAAGTCAATTTTGAAAATGACCAAAAATATTTTTTGTCGTCATATTTGCATAATTTATCGGAACAGGGCAAATGATATAGCATTGGAAAGCTATCAAAAATGTGAAAGTTCTTCATGTAGAGAGTTTTCTCTAATTCCAAGTCGTTCTGAAGAATTTTTTAAAACGACGAGTTTATGCGTGATGCCTTCACCGCGAAAACAGAGTTTTCAAAAAATGCACTACATGAAGAAGTTGAACTTCTGGGCATGTCTGTTCGAACTTCTCCCTGTTTCCTTTCTGTAATGTAGACTTCATTGTTTTATTCTTAGGTACGCGAAAAATCTGAGTTTCGTAATAATTTTTGAACTACTCCGCTTTTTCAAATTGAACTTCTTGGTTTTATTCTTTATTAATGAGGAAAATTTGATTTTTTTAATATTGGTTGAACTACTTTGTTTTTCAAATTTGAATTTCATGTTTTTATTCTTTAGTAATGAGGAAAATCTGAGTTGTTTTATAAACTTTAAATTTCTCCATCTTTTAACTTGGACTTCTTGTTTTATTTTCCATTAATGGCAAAAATCCAAGTTTTGTAAGAAATGAAAAACATTGAACCATTCCCTTATTTTAATTTGACCTTATATGTTTTTTCAAAAACGGGGATCATGCTTTTCTATAACTTCAAATTTAAAATAGGAGAATCTTTTTTTAGAAACGAGGGAGATCAGGGGACTTGAACGGCTTGGGTTCACCAATTTGAACTTCAAGAAAAATTGAAAAATAATTATTTACTCGGTTTGTTGCAAATGAGGGATATCTGGACGTACATCAAGTCAATTTTTTCACAAGCCAAATACAGAAACAATGGATCAAGAAAAAAACATATTTTTAGTTATTCTCTCGGCTTGTTGCCATACCAACGAAGACATGTTGTATCTCTCATTTCTCACCACACTCTGAACTAAAAAACGTAGAAAAACACACTTTTGGGGGATGGTCAGTGCTCCCTCAAGCTTGGGGAAATAACTACAGGAGAACCAAAACAATGTTTTTATGTTGGCACTTTAGGTGAACAAAACCGCATGCTCCTTTTTTTCATCAAGTAGGATAACACAGCGGACATGGATGGGCGTCTGTGCTCATCTTTTTTCCTAGTTTTTGGTGAAGTTCGATTTTTGGCCTACTGATTTGTAGTAGCATAGTAGTGTAAGCCTATTGCGGGGGCGCCGATGACCGAAAGTATGAAATCAAAACTATGAGGCCCAGATCTCGTCAGAGCATCCGGGGCGCTACATATGTGAATGAGATAAATACATTGGTGGTCATTAAAGTTGAGGCCGAAGCACACTACGGTCACTGGACTTTAGAGTACGCTTAATACGGTCATTGAATACGAGTTACGGTTATTGTACGGTCACTGACTTGTCATATAGCACCGTATTTTGTCTAGTTGACCGTTCAACTGGCTCCCTACCTCTATGTGTCCCCCCTGTCAGTGAGTGTAAGAGAGAAGTCAAGAAAATAAATAAATAAGCCGGACAACGCCATGCGTGACAGCGTGATTGTGTTTGCATGCTTTGTACGGGTGCATGTTGTCCATGCGTGAGTGTGCCGTCCCTATGTGCGGCCTCGACGTGATGTTCCTGGAGACGAGAACCAGCGTTTGAGGTGGGCCACCTCTTGTCGGTGACAGGCCTCCTCCGGCGTCATGCTCAACAAGCCGGACAATGCCGTCGTCTCGACCGACGCCGTGACGCGCCTCGCCGCGGTCAACCCCTTCATCGCCCTTGACCTATTCATGTTTTCTGTGTGCTTGTCTGCGCCGTGCGTTGCACCGGTGCTATAAGGGTGAGTTCGCCGTCACCTTCGAACGGTTGTCAAGCAACAACAAAAAATAGATGTGCTACAAGAGATGGCGCATGATGACATTGTGGGCAAGCTTGGACGTAGGGACGACGGACCAGACGTCACCGCAGATGGCGCACACCACCATGCACCTGAGTGTGTGTGCATGTATGTGTTGTCTACGTGCCTTTGTGCGCATGTGTGCATCAGGGTGTGCATGCGTGAGTGTGGTTGCATGCGTTGTACGGGTGCATGTTGTCCATGCGCAGGGCGGAGCCAGGATTTAGGCACGAGGGGCGAAGGAGATAAGGATAGTACATGCAAATTTTTTCTTCAATGCACACCTAAATGTGTGCTGTTTTATATTAGAAGAAAATTTTGAGAATAAAATGTCATAATGTATCACACTGACTTATCAAAACATAGTAATACATTTTTGGCAATTCACAAAAAGGCTTCCTTTCTACAGGATTGAATTTAGGTCTACAACTAGCAAGATCATCGAACAATAAGATAATCTCAACTTTGGAGCTATTCATTTTTCAGTGGAACACATATATCATAAATTGATGAATGCAGTCAGCCCTGCTTCCATCGAAATAAAAGGACACGATGCAGACAACGTTCAATAAAAACGAAAATGCCAAAAGGCAGCTTCAGGAGGAAACAACAGTTAAGATGTACTACGAGCAAAATCTCCCGTATGACTGGAAAACACATCTACTAGTAATTTGTACTACTTAATCAATAGTCTGAGATGCAATCGCAAGAGAGCCAGTTAATTAACTATGCCATACCTTCATACTTCAGCGGTTGCGACAGGATCATCGCCGTGGATTAGACTTCAGCGTTTGCGGGCTAGATCATTGCCGCCGATTAGACTTCAGCGTTTCCGGACTAGATCATTGCCGCTGCAGGATCTGCAAAGGCAGAGACAGGGGCTTGCTGGCTAGCACGGCGCCGCGGCGGTGTCGTCCGTCGATCGGCTAGGGCGGCCAGTGGCGGCTAGCAGAAAATCATGATCAATCTATTCTGAACGACTTGGAAGACAGGAAAGCTGGGTCAAAATTCTCCACGGTGGCCTAAAGATGAGACTTTGTTTGGGCTTGGTACCTACACGCAGCGCCACAAAACTTGGGAAATCAATTCATTGGGCCTTCGTATGCAGTACTAGTTGAACTTAAGGAATAAATCTACAGCCAAGTACGTAATATATACTAGGATCTGTATTAGTATCTTATCTGCTCCGATTCATTGAGGGGGGCCGATCGATGTGGGGGGGGGGGTCTAGCCCCTGCTCGCCCCCCTGTCTCCGCCCCTGTCCATGCGCTTTTTTAGGAAAGGCCATCATGGCTAGCTTTATTGAAATCAAATAATAGATACATCGTCTACGAGCTTGCTGACCAACACGTCAGGGGGCTCATTCATCCAAACCAACGAGATTTTATTACAATAACTATAGTTTGCTAGCACATGCGCTGCTTGATTCGACGATCGATAACAATGTTTATAGATGACCTTCCCAATTAACGTAGCTATGTCCACACACTCCGCGAAAATTGCTGCCGCTGCATCCCACCATCTCGACTGACCCGTACAAAAGTTGATGACTTGCATAGAATCAGACTCAGCTTCCAATCGATTGAACCCAAGAGAATTAGCTAGTTCAAGACCATCCCTCATGGCCATAGCTTCAGTTGTGACTACATCAGCAGCAAACGGAATAAATTTGCAAGTAGCCGCAATAAAATTACCTTTTTCATCTCGTATTATCGCTGATGTTGCTCCCGTTCCTTCATCCTGATAGTACGCCGCATCTACATTCACTTTCACAAATTTGGGGTTGGGTTTAACCCATTTATATTCCTGAGGCCTGAAGGTTTTGGTAAATGCTTCTCATAATTGCTTGCAATAGCCAGTACAGAGACCGACCATCAGACTATCGAAGGGACAGATTCATTATGTGTAATACGCCTTCTTATCCACCATAAGTACCAGCAGGCGACCGCGATTACCTGCTTAAAATTCAGACATGGTTCAAGGATTTGGGGACTATCCGGCATTAGAAGTAAATACTCCAAGATCGCTGAACCAGATCTATCAACAACACTAGCATGGTCAATTATCTCAGACATCCTCAAGCTTCGCCACATCTCCTTAGCATGCAGACAAGTGAAAAGCAGGCGGCAGAGATCCTCAGCACCTTGGTGGCATATCGGACATGCTCCATTAGTCCCTATATGCCTATTCATTAGTATTGACTTTAGAGGGATTATTCCATGCAATACCCGCCAGCAAAAGATCTGAATTTTACGAGGAATATTTAGTTTCCAGAGTATACTCCATATTGCCAAATGGGTAGAGCCACTCAGGACTAAATTAATATTTGTATGTTCTCTGAAGGTATACATCCACTGTATTTTATACGCACTTCGGACAGAAAAAGTTTCAGTTTTATTTTCATGCCATGCGATAAAATCGTCAAAAGCTTGGTGGTTCAGCGGGATTTGTAAGATCCTTCGCACGTCCACGGGGTTGAAGATATTAGTGAGCAGTTCCTCGTCCCAGATTCCAGTATTTGGGTCGATGAGATCACTAACCTGTGATAAAACTGTTTGGCCACGGGTGTAATTATTTTCCTGTCTGGGCTAGCCGGAATCCATGGATCACACCAGATGTTTACTTCCTCACCTGATCCAATTCTCTACATGTAACCCTTCTTAAAAGTTTCTAGACCTTTCAAGATACTTTGCCAAGTGAAAGATGCCCCCTGTTTCGGTGTAGCTTGTAGCAAACTCCCATTTGGATAATATTTAGCTTTCAAAACCCGAGCACAAAGGGAGTCTGGGTCTGTGATTAATCTCCAACATTGTTTAGCCAACATGGCTAAGTTAAAAGAATAAAGGTCCCGAAAGCCCATACCACCTTCGCTCTTTGGAAAACAGAGTTTCCACCATGAATACCAGTGCATCTTTCTATTCTCTTCATCATCTCCCCACCAGAATTGAGCTATTACATCTGTGATATCCTTGCAAACACCCTTAGGTAAACAGAAAACCGACATAGCAAAAACATGGATGGCTTGGGCCACCGCCTTAAGTAGAATCTCTTTACCTCCAGTGGATAACTGTTTCTCCAACCAACCGATCAATCTAGCTTTGATTCTTTCTCGAAAGTGTTTGAAGCAATCACTTCTGTCTGCACCCACAATAGCAGGTAGGCCAAGATATCTATCTGATAATGCTTCAGTTACAATATGTAAAATTTCACAAACTTCAGTTCTGGTTACCACAGGTGTATTTGGGCTAAAGAAAATACTTGATTTTGATAAGCTCACCATCTGACCTGAACTTTGGCAATAAGTGTCTAGTACATGTTGTAAGGAAGTTGCATTTAGGACATCCGCTCCCATGAGAATTAGAGAATCATCAGCAAATAAAAGGTGTGAGACTGATGGTGCATTTCTGCACACTAACCCCATCAAGGCTACCAACTTCTTCTTCAAACTGCAACATACTAGAGAGACCTTCTGCACAAATGAGGAAAAGATATGGGGATCCCCTTGTCTAATGCCTCTAGATGGAACAAACATATCTGTTTCTTGAGAGTTAAAACGAATCTTATATCTCACAGAGCTTACACATGCCATAACCATATCAATCCATTGCTCATGGAACCCATGTTTTTCCATCATACTTCGAAGAAAAATCCACTCAACCTGATCATAAGCCTTATGCATATCCAACTTCACAGCACATAACCCAGTCTGTCCAGCTCTCTTATTCTTAATCTTATGCACACATTCGTGAGCGATAAGAACATTATCAGTAATAAGCCTGCCAGGCACAAATGCACTTTGTGTAGGAGAAATGATTTCTGGCAAAATACTCTTTAACCTCCCTGCAAGCATCTTAGATATGATTTTATATAATACATTGCATAAGCTAATTGGTCTATATTGAGTTATCATCTCCGGATTGTCAACCTTGGGTATAAGAACGACTGAGGTGTCATTCCATTCAGCTGGGATCTGTTTTGAGTTGATGGCTAATAAAACCTCTTGTGTAATATCATCACCCAAAATATGCCAGAACTTCTTAAAAAATATTGCATGTAGACCATCGGGCCCTGGTGCCTTTAGGTCCCCTATACTGAACACTGCGCTTTTCACATCATCTGCTGTGAATGGAGCAAGTAACATGTTATTCATTTGAACTGAAACTTTAGTTTGCACCTTATCAATGATCTCATGATTAACCTGCTGCACCTCATTGGTAAATAGATTAGCAAAATAATTCTGTATGTGTGAGTTGAGATCAGCCGTACCTTCCACTAAATCACCATTTCCATCTTTAAGTTTTTTAATCATATATTTCTTCCTCCTCGCCGAAGCAAAGGCCTGGAAAAACCCTGTGTTTCGGTCCCCATTCTTCAACCAAGTAGCCCTTGATCGCTGAAGATGATGGATTTCTTCTATTTCCAGTAGGTATTCAACCAACTCGGCTAATTCTTTCCTCTTGACCTCTGTTTCATCATTTATAGGGCCCATCATAATTTTTTCCAACTCTCTTTGCGCCTTCTTTAATCTTTTCTTGGGTTTCTTAAGTACTCGTTGGTCCCAATCATGAAACAGGCTATGCATCTGACTTAACTTGCTATGGATATTCTGTGCATTAGGGTCAGCGCCCACTTTGTTCCAAGCTTCCAGTACCGTATCACTGAATTCTTTTTCATGCAGCCATCTTGCTTCGAATCTTTTCACCCCCCTGCTACGTTTGTGTTCTGCACATAAAACTCTGTATCCACTAGAAGAGGCCGATGGTCAGAGTGACTATAGAATTTATTCTCGAGTGCTGCATGGGGGTATAACTGTGATCATGACTCATTAATGAGCCCTCTATCTAGTATTTCTCTAATTCTGCCCCTCTGCCATGTGTAACCATCACCTACATATCCCATGTCTCTAAGATCACAGTCGTCCATAGCCTGCTGAAATGCTTGCATATATTGTGGAGGCCGTGGGTTCCCTCCTTCCTTTTCACTTAGATTTTGTATTTCATTCAGGTCTCCAACCAACAACCAGGGGAGATTCTGACTCTGATGTAATGATCTCATACGGTCCCAAGTTTTATATTTGTTCTCCCAACGAAATTCGCCATACATACCAGTTAATCTCCAAATACTGTTATTACGTTCCTCTATTGTCACATCAATGAACATTGGGTCTAAGTCCAGTCTATTTACTTTAACCTCTTTCTTCCAAAGCAATAGCAAGCCACCTTTCCTACCGTCACTTGGACATACGAACTTTTGATCCATTTTTAATTTTCTCCTTAAACACTCTGCCAGATAGCTGTCAAGGTGTGTCTCCGACAAAAACATCACATCGGGATTGCAACTTCGCTGGACCTCCAACAAAGCACGAACTGCCGGGGCATTCCCGAGCCCCCGACAGTTCCATGCTAGTAGTTTCATTGATCCCGGCGATCACCCTCGAGGGGCGTCGCCGATCCTGAATTAACTGTAATATTTGGGTTACTGTCCACAGCCTGACCATCTATTCCCCTAAGCTTCTTTCTGTTCGCGTTCTTTTGGGGTGTACCTGATACTGATAGTGAGGGACTTTTTTCCTCCTCATCTATTTCTCCTTCAAAAAGATTTAATTTTTCCGCTACTGTTGCTGATTCTGGCTCCTTGGCAACCTTGGTAGCTACAAACGGGATAAGAGATGTTTGATCAGTTTCAGTGTTACCAGTCACGACCAGAGGAGCCCTTGAGTTACTGTCAACCGCAATCCTTTTCCCTAAGATGTTATCTGATGTTGTGGTCATTCGCAAGTCCCGATCTTCAGGATCTATGATGATCTCCCCTCCATTTGATCCTCCGGGGACTACATCTGTAGCATGGACATAATTGTGTCGCCAAATTACCGGGCCAGACCCTTCATTGTTTGGTTCAGTAGGGTGATAATAAGAATTGTTTCCTCGTCCTCGACCATTACCACGGCCAAAACCTTGCCCACGGGTATTATAATCATCCCCGCT
Organism: Triticum dicoccoides; assembly: GCF_002162155.2. Classification (NCBI taxonomy): domain Eukaryota; kingdom Viridiplantae; phylum Streptophyta; class Magnoliopsida; order Poales; family Poaceae; genus Triticum; species Triticum dicoccoides. The sequence goes on from NC_041385.1 coordinate 491,620,586, forward strand.
TCCCTGTCGATCACTTGTCCCGCGCCCTCCACGGCCGCCTCCTCTGCGTCTCCGGGGAGCTAGCAGGAAATTTCCCCATTCAAACTTTGATTTATCGTGTTCTCCCGTCCCGCATTCTTCATGCCAATGTCCCATCAAACCACAAGCATGACAGAAGGTCGGCAGTTTCTCAAATTTCACAAGATACTTTTCTGTTTCTCCTCCCTTTGTAATACCAACAGCTCTAGTCAGTTTTTTGTTTACATCAAGTTTCACTCTAACCCTTATAAACTTCCCGATGAAACCATTTGGTAGTGTTACCTGTACCTCCTCCACCATACCAATACAGCTTGCAAGGTTCTGTAAAGCACTCTTGCTTTTGAGCACTCCATCCGGCAACTTATGAATTTGACACCATGTTTCCAACCTGTCCAGCTTGACTTTTTCAGGGTTTGAAAACCCATCGTACTCAGCCATGATTAGAGCAAATCCATGGAAGTCCCAGGGCCCCTGGTGCATGGCCTTGTTCCAGTCGCCAAGACAATTGAATTGAATCGAGAACAGGTTCGCATTGATTCTTCTCCATACAACGGCCTGGGCAGGGTTCCACGCCGCTTTCATATCCCCTATCAATGCACTCTGACTGAAACTCTTCCCTGTCAAGAGCCGGCCAGGAGCCAACCACTTCGGTTTAATCTCATCAGTCTCGATCTCATCTTCCCAAACTAGGTCATCCGCCTCATCATCCTCGAGATTCAACTTCTCCAAGATTTTGCTGGTATCCTCCATCCGCTGACTACCTGATCCGCTGCTATCTCCATCAGTCGCCATGCCAATTCCTCCAAACCTTTTATCACAGGCGATTGCTTCACCCAGCCACTATCCCACGCACAACAAGAGGTAGGGGAAGGTCGCGTGTGGGGGATTTATCGGGGAAACAATGGTAACTCACGGCGGCTACGCCGTAGCCGTCGGAGAACTGGAGAACCCTAGGGACGAGACCTAGGGGAAAAAAATTCTTGGTTTTTCTCTTGGGAAGGGTGGGGTTGCAGTGCATAAACTCTGCCCCTGTCCATGCGTTGGTGCATGCGTGAGTGTTTAGAGGGTGTTTGTTTCCAGGGATTTATTGGTTTAGGGACTTAAAAAGTCCCTGTAAGTCCCACCTAAACCAAACACAAGGGACTTATTGGGACTTATTGTGGTGATTTGAGACTTATCAAATAAGACTCTCAGGGAGGAGCTTATTGGGACTTATCCCGGGCCGGACCTACCCCGCGTCGCTCCAGGCTCGTTCCCCGGACGCCGCCTGCCTCTCGGTCCAATCGCCGCCGCCGCCCCGCCTCTCGCTCCGTTCGCCGCCCCGCCTCTCGCCCCGTCGCCGCCCCGCCTCTCGCCCCGTCGCCGCCCCGCCTCGGTTCGTTCTGCCTCGGTTCGCCGCCCCGCCTCGGTTCGTTCTACCTTGGTTCATTGCAGCGGTGCCTCCAATCGCCGGACAGGTCCTCTCCTGAGCCTCGTTGCAACGGTGCAACATGGACTTATAAGTCCCTGTAAACAAACAGGTAGGGACTCGAGACTTATAAATCCCTGTAAACAAACAGGTAGGGACTTATGACTTATAAGTTGGGACTTTAAAAAGTCCTAGGACTTATGAAACAAACAAGGCCTTATATAAAACAAGATCTATTGCTAAACATCTGAATGTTTAAGTGGTGGCCTTCGCACGTCGTTCTTGCTTTTTTATTTGCTTTATTTCGTGAACTGATAAGCGGGACCAACAGGACAAGAAGAGTCATGCCGCTGATCATCCTTCACTAGGTGCCACACAGACTATTTTGACCGGTCAACGAAATGCATGCAGATAGAATACCGTGCTCTACGGTCAGTCAGTGACCGTATAATCACCGCAACTCGTATTCAATGACTGTATTGAGTGTATTTCAAAATTCAGCGACCGTAGTGTGCTTCGGCCTCAACTTCATGACCACCAGTGTATTTATGTCTATGTGAATCTCCAGCGGTGGCGTAGTTGAACGACCCAGGGGTGGCGCTGATGAACGTCATGCTGCAGCGGTGGCGCCGATGAAATGAACTTTTTTTTACTCTCACATCACTGTTCAGAACACATCTAGAATCAAGGGCGAATAAGAGCAACACACCACTAAAATATTCCATGCCCAACGTCCAAGCACATGAGCATTATGCACTTTACGAGACTATGGTTTAGTAATAACTAGCACAACCAGAGCAACTTTAGTCCTTCAAGAAGAAAAGAGCAGCTTTACGTAGTCAGAAACCTAGTTACCTGAACTTCTGAAGAACAAAAAAAAGGACGATGCAGAGTTAGATTTTCAGAGTGGCAAGTTCCTCCAAATTGCCAAACAAGAATCACTTGTGAAGATAGATGGGTAGTCGCCTTAGTATAAACATGCAGAAGCGGTGGCATCGCAACAAGCAAGGCAGCAGAGGGAGAGGAGCACTAGGAACGCCACACCATTGTCATCGATGCTGCCACGGCTGCACCATTGCACTGACTGAACTTCTCCGTGTCTGTCTTGCGTGCACACTCGTATGAAGGTATTGCATTCTTCTTCTAGCTTGGCTTCTGTTAACACCGCATGTGGCTGCCGTGTGCACGCGAGCACCACACACGCTACGCCCGTGAACCGGACACAAGCACACATGCGCCGTTGGACTGCACAGGCTCAGCGGCCAAACTTCACAGGATGGATGGAGATCCTTCTTCCTTCCAGCTGAGTCGCGCCCAGCACCGGCGAGCAAGACCATGCCTCAGGCCAGCTCCATTGGTCACCAACCAGCAGGATGATGCCACGGGTCAAAGACGAACTATGTGTACGCGCCGCCGAACTGCAGCCTCCCGGGCTCGTGCGTGCCATTGAGAAACCTCGTTCATGGACCGAGGAGAAGCCACCGGTCTTGACTGAAGGTCATCCACGAGGAGCAGGGGCGGAGTTTAACGAACTGATATATGGCGAAGTTGAATGGCCCGGGTGTGTAGTGCTGACTATTTTTTTAGATAAAAGGCCATAGCCCGACTTTATAAAAAAAGCCACCAGGTAGAGTTAAAACAGACCCAAGAGAGCAACAGGAGAGTAAGCATAGTATCATTGCAGAAAACACGAGAGAGAGTCTAAGTACATGGCTCCCCGGCCAGTACACGGCGCGCAGGCCGGAGATAAAAAGAAAACAAAAGCCGACCACCAGCGACTAGGTGCCTGCTTGAACTGGGGAGATGGAGATAGCAGAGTTTCGGACTTGGCCAACATGTCGTCGAGGGCGTCCCTGTCTTCCTCCTTAGTCAATGATCTCCACCTCCTTAGTCAATGATCTCCACTGCTACAGGAATATACATGTTTTAAATAAGCAATCAGAAGGCTTAGCAGGGAAAACATGCTCGATGGTAAATTTATTCATTGTCGTCCAAAGGGACCAGCACATGGCTGCGAAGCCCACCCAAAACAATTGCCTCTGGGCCCCAACCAAAGAGCTAGCCAAGATGCGCAAGTCAGAAAAGGAGGTCGGAGCCTAGGAAACATGCAACCATGATCTGATACAACACCAAAACAGATTAGCCAACACACAGTTGAAGAAGATATAAGACGAGTCTTCTCTCAAACCACATAAAGCACACCTATCAGACCCCGGGCCATTACGTGCGAATTTAGTCACCCGCCGGCAGACGCCCACGGGAGGCTTGCCAGAGGAAAACCTTGACCTTAGGTGGGATACGAGCCCTCCAGATCCATTTGAATTTGGAGGTGGTGGACCGAGCAATGAGCTTACCATAAAGGGATTTAACCGAGAAGCGCACAGAGGGGGAGTGGGGCCAGACAACCGTGTCTTCCTCCTCCGAGAGCGATGGGAAGAAAGCAACAAGACGCTGCCAATCTTCCAACTCTACGGGAGAGAGAGAATGACGCAGACGCAGGTCCCAATTATTCAACACGAGCTCAAAGATTGAGATCTCAGGGTCCGGGCAGTACGAAAAAAGAACAGGAAAGGCAGAAGCCAACGAAGAGGAGCCACACCACCAATCAAGCCAAAACCTGGTGGACCTGCTATTGTGAACAGCGAATTTGACAAGACCTTGAAAGATTGGCCTGAGCTTAACCAGATTCATCCAGAATTGGGATGCCCCAGAGGCCCGAGCAAACATTTGGTTAGAAGAGGGAAAGTACTTTGCTTTGAGAATGTTGAACCAGAGGGGCTTATCCTGGGGGATGGTCATGATCTTCCACCACCATTTGATGATCAGACATTTGTTCATGACGAGAGTATTAATAATGCCCAGCCCCCAAGGCTTTTTGGCTTACAAATATGGTCCCATTTGACCAAGCGATATTTGCGCTTGTTATCAGCCGCGTTCCAGTAGAAGGCACCTATATGTTTGTCAAAGCCCGCATGGGTTCCCATAGAAAGAAGGTAAAAACCCATCAAGAACATCGGAAGAGATGAGAGGCACACATTAATCAAGGCCACTTTACCCGGCTGAGTGTTGTACCTGCCCCTCCAGGGCATAACACGATTACCCACCTTGGCCACCGTAGGAGCAAAATCTTTGGCAAGGAGCTTGCCAGAGGAGATAGGTAGACCCAAATACTTAATAGGGAAAGAGCCATGAGAGCAGTGTAAGAGGTAGGCCACCCGTAAGGCCTCTGTATCCGGCACACCAGTGATAATGACTTCACTTTTGGAGAAGTTGATCTTGAGACCCGAGAGAGCTTCGAAGCAAAGGAGCAAAAATTTGAGATGGGCAATGCAGTGGTCATTCAGTTCCACCAAAATAATAGTGTCATCAGCGTATTGAAGGTGAGTTATACCCTCCGGGAAGAGGTGTGAGCTAACAGGAGAAATATGACCGGCCTCCGCGGCTCTAGATAAGATATTAGAAAGAGCGTCCGCCACAAAGTTAAAGAGAATGGGCGAGGCTGGGTCGCCTTGCCGTAGGCCTCTAGAGTTCTTAAAGAAATTACTAACTTTCCCATTGACATTAATGGCAGTATGGCCCCACATGACCAACTGCATAATACGGTGAACCACCCCACTATCAAATCCTTTAGCCAAAAGGACTTGTTTAAGGAAGCTCCAACTCACCGAATCGTAGGCCTTTTCAAAGTCCAATTTTAGAATAACAGCCTTGCTGTCTGATTTATGGATGTCATGGATAATCTCATGCAAGCAAAGGACCCAATCAAGAATGAAACGACCCTTGACAAAAGCCGACTGAGTAGGGGAGAGGGTGCGATGAGCCACCGGGGTAAGGCGAGAGGCCACACACTTGGCAGGGAATTTGGCGAAGTTATTAATTAGCGCAATAGGTCTAAACTGAGAAATAAGATCAACACCCTTAATTTTAGGGATCAGGGAAATGACCGCATAGTTGAGCCTGGATATATCTACTATCCCTAGACAGTAGCCTTGAATGACTGCACATATAAGCTCTTTTAGAACAGGCCAGAATTGTTTAAAGAAAGGGATGGAAAAACCGTCCGGGCCCGAGGCAGAATTAGGGTTCGATTTAGTGATCAAAGAGAAGATCTCCTATTCAGAGTAAGGGATCATCAAATCCGTGTTTTCATCCACAAAAACCAAGACCCCCTGATCCGAGAAGTTAGAAGAAAGCCTGAACCCCTGGTCAGGTTTGGCAGAGAGGGGAGAGGAAAAAAAGCCACAACATGGTTGAGAATGGCGCCTTGGTTAGAAGACCGCACCCCGTCTATAATCAGGCTATGAATAAGACATCGGCACCGCCTCCCATTCGCAATAGCAAAAAAATACACAGTAGGGGAATCACCTTGAAGCATCCAATTAATCGAACCCCTCTGGCGCCAATAAATCTCATTCAAGCAGTGAATCTGCATCAGAGAGCATTCGAGGGAGAAGCGAAGGGTCCAATCAAAATCGGAAAGGCCAGAAACATCAGCCCAAGAGTCAAGGACCTCAATCTGGGCCAGGAGAAGGGCCTTTTCTCTGCGGTCCTGGGCCGACTGGTTACGAGACCATCCACGGAGGAATTTACGCAGCAGGGCCGAGCAATTGTGCCAATCATCCAAGGGCCCAAAGGAACGATGAGGTGCCAACAGGAAGCCACTAATTTTAGAGCCTAGGAGGTCGCTAAATCCATCAATAAGGAGCCAAGACTCGTCAAACTAAAACCAAGGAGGGGAGGAGACGGGTCGAATCCCAGCATCAAGGGTTAGAGGGGCATGATCCGAGCCCACGATAGCCTTAGATTTAAGCGTAGCTAGCGGGAAGAGCGAGTCCCAATTCGAACAAACAAGGACTCGATCCAGAACGGAGCGGATAGGGGAAACTTGATGGTTAGTCCAAGTAAACCTGGAGCCCACCCTAGGAATCTCATGAAGGGCGCAGGAGCTAATGAACTCGTTAAAAGCATCAGCCAAAGTCTAAGAAAAGATATTATTGTTCTTATCCACAGGAGAGCGGAGCAAATTAAAGTTGCCTCTAATCACAAGTGGGAGGGAGCAAGCATCGACTTTGTTTGAGATTTCGTCCAGGAAGATAAGGGAGAGGGAGTGATCCGCCGGGTCATAAACAACCATAAATTCCCAAAGGGAATTGAGCTGGCGGTGAAAAAGCATGGTACTGGCCTAGAAGATGCCATGATCAAAGGTGACAAAATCAAAAACCTCACGTTTCGATCCTAACAGAATACCGCCCGAGTGGCCAGATGAGGGAAGGAAGTTCCAATCAAAGCGCTCAGCCCTCGCAATAGAAGAGAGCTCATGAGGAGAGAAGGAGGGTTTGAAAGTTTCGACTAGGCCAATCAAGTCTATATTATCACCCCTGACAATATCCTTAATTTGGTCCCGGCGCCCCCGAGCGCCGAAGCCTCTGATATTCCAGAAAAGGGCTTTCATTTGAAAGAGAGATTTTTAATGCGCAAACTCGACCTGCAGGGTGCCAAGCAGGCTTTCGCACGTTTAGAGACACCCTTCTTCACAGAAGTCAGGGGAACAACACCGCTAGCAAAGCTCCCCTCCTCCGGAACCCCAACAGCCACAACTGAGGGGGCAGGAGGAGCCATGGCGGCCTCTTTAGCCTTGGCCAAAGCCGCCTCGGCCACCTCATTGGCCCTAATAAGAGCAATCAGAGAAGAAGGCGGTCCAAAAGTATGATCAAGAGAGATGCCAGAATCCGCGAGAACCTTAGTCAAGTGCTCATCCGAGTAAGAAGGTAGAACCAACCTAGTGGGGGAAGAAATATTATGAACCAACGGAGAAGGGGCGGGAGGGGTACCTGAAGCAGGAAGATCACGGGCCGCAGCATGCCTTGCCGCCTTGTCAGCCACCCGCATGCCACTGTCGCGGATCCGACCACTTTTGCGCGCCGTAGAGGAGGGGGGGGGGCGGATCGGAGAAGCACGAGCCTCCACCGGAGACGCCAGTCCCGCCACGTCGCCCATGTCACCATCAAGACGGCGACAAAGGCCCACCGCCGACAGCTTGGTCCCAGAGGAGGCCCTACTGCGAGCAGAGAACTTGCGAACCGAGGACTTGCGCTTGGGAAGAGAACCCTTCGCCACATGGCGCGGGGAGGCAGGATGATCTTCAATGCCCGAGAGCGATGGCGAGCCCGGCCGGGCCGGCAAGTTGGAGCACACCCCCGACACAGGAGTACCAGCATTTGGGACAAATGGGGCAGCCTAATCAGAAACATGCACCTACATCTGCTCCTTTCCACCTTCCTTAATGCCGACTATAGGTGGTGGATCGTTGTGGCAACGCTTGGCTAGCTGCAGGCCGAGGCCCCTTGCTGCTGCAGGTCGACATCTCCTCCACCGGCAAGTAGTGCCCAATCTGCACATGGGCTCGTGGCCGCCGGCGAGTGGAGCATGGAGACGCCGCGCTCGGGGTTGGAGGGAACAGGAGGAGGAGGCAGCCATCAACGCGCCATGCTTGTGGACGGAGTACCTAGCCAGAGCAACATCACCTCCCATGCACTACCCATCGGACTGGTGGCTTCGGTGAAGTTGAACTGAGCGGGATCCATGACTCAGAGGCGGCGCACGGGATCCATGGCTCGCGACGACACGCAGGATCCAGGACCGTAGTGGTTGCTCGGGGTGGTGGTGTTGGGGAGCCGCGGTGACGACGAGCGGAGACGATGGGGATCAGTGGCCGCGGCGCCGGGCAGAGGCGATGGGTACTTGCGGCGGCGGCAGGTGGAGGTCTTGGAGAGGCGCAGCGGCTGTACAAGGTGGCGGGAGGCCGCGTTGGTGGGAGACGGCATGTGGGATCCAGGCCTGGCATCTACACGTGGATCCAAGCCCCGCGGCGGGGGCGCATCCCCTGGGGTTACCGGCGGCGGGGGCGACGGCGAGTGGGGTTTCCAGGAGGCAACAACGCCCTGGGTTAGGGACGGCGGCACGGGTGGGTTGGGGAATCGAGTGGGAGAGTGAGGAGAGCACAAGGTGGGGGACGGTCAGTCTGGTCTTTTTCTTTCGTCTTCGAGATCTCAGGAACATCCAATCGCCCCTATATTGGACACTGTTATCCAAATAGTTAATCCTAGGATTAAAATAGTGCCACTATATATATGCGTCCGTGAACAAGTACACCTCACTTTGTATCGGGACTTTTCGGTTTTCGAGGCACGTGCCACATAAAAATTGTGAAAATGACTATTCAAACATCACACAACACCTCTTTGCGCCACATGCATGCAGGCGGTGGTTATCCTAGCTAGAACACTCACGTGTGACGCTTCCATCTATAGGCCCACGGAACCATCGTCGATGCATGTGCATCACTTTGACCTACATTGGGAGAGGTTAATTAATTTCACCATCGATGATGATTCTTTTGGGGTTGTATTACGGTAGGAACATATAGTATGCGTCGAATAGGGGGAAGGGGACCATCATATGTAGTACGCTTCATGAACCTCGCTCTGTGTGGGTGCATGGTTTACGGTTTTGGAGGCATGTGTGGCACATCAAAGTTGTGCATTTTAGGTATTATATTCAACATATGTTTGGTCCACTTGCAAAGCGACGGTGGTTGTCCTCTCGCACCCACTTAAGTGGTTATCAGCGATATCGATGCTTTCCATTTGTGGGCCCGCTTGGTCCATCGCTATTTTTTGCCTGACAACGAGAGTGGTTAATTTGACTTAGAAGGGGGTTATTTTTTTTGCTTGTAAATACG
>NC_041385.1:491630146-491630890 GCF_002162155.2 Triticum dicoccoides
TGAGCACACACGCATGCATGTGTACGCATGAATCCCTCCCATCGAGTCAAAGTGGCTAGTACAACGACACGCCATGAACCGATCTTGCTCTGTGTGGGGAGAGTGTATGATTTTTGATGCATGCGCCACATCAATATTGTGAAATGGTATTCAAACATGCATGCACGCATCACGTCCATACATATGCATGTAGTGGTTGTCTTCGAAAGGTACACTCCCTCGAGTGGTTATCGGTGACAAGCCTATATATCCGTGGACCCGCGTGGACATGCATGATCACCTTGACCGACAACAAGATAGGTTACTATGGCGGATTCTTCATTTGGTTCGTGTTATCGTAGTATAGGTCATGGTGAGATTCAGACCTAATTAATGTTTGAGCGTATATACTATGCATGCATGCATGCATGAATCCCCATCGTCGCCTTGAAGTGTGGTGTAACATACATATGCATCATCAACCTAACCCTCACTCAGTGTGGGGATTTCTAGTTCGAAATCACGGTGCCACATCAAAGTTGTTCCATTGTGTACTAAAACACACACCTGATCCATGCACATGTTTGGGCCACACGCATGCAGTGGCTGTCTTCGGGGACTAGCTACTTGCGTGATTATTGGCGAGCTAGCGTATCTGGGGTCGCATGGACGACCATCACTTTGACCAGCAGCAAGAAAGAGGTTGTACGACCAAGGTGGATTATTTTTGGTCCGTTTTACGATCAATCTTGGTGAGATGCTTCT
>NC_041385.1:491630900-491645996 GCF_002162155.2 Triticum dicoccoides
CTCGTAGTTTGCTAGGTGAACCACGGTTGGGGGCATACATTCATAGCTTAGGATTCCCTTCGTGCCGACAAGAGGGAGGGGGGCTACTAGCTACTTCGCACTTTGCTAGGTGAACCTCGGTTGGGGGGGCATGCATTCATAGCTTAGGATTCCCTTCATGCCGACACGAGGGGGGGCAAGAAATACCGTGCGCTTTTCGCGAGATAGGTGCGACATTGAAGTTGCATTTGGTATTTCGAAATCAAAGCACCCTTTTCATACATATAAATTTGGTCCACATGCAAGTGTGTTTGTGTTCTGACCCTCTCCCGCGTCATTTTTCGCCAAATTTATGAACATTAGACAAGTCGGATGACGCAACAGACACGGTTGACTCAAACTAACCATGTGCCACGCCGGTGCCCCTATCACACACACATTAGCACAATACATTGGGCTCCATGAGGCTCCCCCTCTCAAAAATATCTGCTTGCCTCGAGGTTTTTCTGTTTCATAACACACGGTTGTTATCTCCGGACCATGTGTAATGTTTCTTCTTCCCAATCCCACATGCATCCCTAGAAAATATATGCCCGCCTCGAGGAGGGTTTTCTGTTTCATAACACACGGTTGTTATCTCTGGACTGTGTGCGATGTTTCTTTTTCTCAATCCCGCCTGCCCCTAGAAAATATCTGCCCGCCGCGAGGGTTTTTCTGTTTCATAACACATGGTTGTTATCTTCGGACCGTATGCGATGCACCATCATCAAATTTTTTGATAGCCCCGGCATTTCACTCCCGCGTATTAACATTTTCAGTACCCGCGTCATTTCCTAAAACACACCCATGCCCCCCTCCACACACACACACACACACACACACACACACACACACCAAAACCTCCTCGGGCGCGCGTGCACACACACACACACACGCACACACACACACACCCTCCCTCGCTCGAAACCCTAGCAAGGTCCCCGCCGCCACCGCCACGAGACCTTCGTTGTCAACATCTGCCGGTTTGCCTGTGCAGCTTACCCACCGATCTCCATACCAAGGCCGCACTGAGTTTCTTAGATGAAGCCTGCCAAACGCCCCTTTTCCCACAGATCCCCATCCCCATCCCCATCCCCCAATCCATAGCGTCGCAACCTAAGCCTGGCTACACTTCTCGTGGAGCTCGAGGAGTGGCTGGCCCAAAAGAGGTGTATCCGGTCTCTTCGCCCGACGTCACCGAGGAAGCTGGTGACCATTACTGGTGGCAGGCACTCAAGCAGCGGGATAGAGTATGAGGTCATGTCTCGGCCGCTGGCTATGACATCGAGGTTATCAACAACGACGGCCTGAGGCGGGCTATGTCACAGATTAAGTGGCCCATCCCCAACCCCTCGGGTTCAACCACCATCAATCTCATCCATGGCCCTGCCGCTGATCTCCTCTAGCTTGCTGTCAACAACTTGCCAGCCTACATCGCCATCGAGCCCCTTTTGTCACTTCTGAAGGACATGTTCTATGACGCTGGCTTGGGATCCACAGCTTCCAAGTCAGACCTCATCGACGGCGACCATGAGGAGGGCACCCTCTCCGGCTCTTCCAAGGGGAAAGAGCCCGTCTGCGATATCAGGGAGGGCACCCTACAGCCATGCTCTCCCAAGGGGAAGGAGCCCATCTGCGATAACATGGAGAGCATCCAGGGTCCATGCTCTTCCCACGGGAACGAGCTCATCTGTGACAAGTGAGGAAACCCATGATTTGTTTTGCCATGCCTCTTCACAGGGGAAACCCCATGATTTGTTTCGTCGACTCCCTTTTGTAGTGTAGTGAGAATATGTCCAGTTTTAATTGCTATATCTAGTTGTTTGCAGTATGCCTTGTTTATTTCAGTTGTTCACAATGCGATGCTCTGTATGTGCAATTATTTACTATGCAGTACATTTCATCAATCCAGTTTTAAACATACCGGTAGGAATGCATATATTTGCTTGCTATTAAGCCTGTTATAGCTAGCATATGCCTCTTTTAAAGTTTTTTTGTTGTTATGTTGTTTGTAGTTAGCATATACCGGTTTCAAATGCTATCTTTGGTTGTTCGTAGTATGCCTTGTTTATTCCAGTTATTCATAACGTGATGTTCTATATGTGCAAGTATGAACTGTGCAGTTCAATTTCATCAGTACCGGTTTCAACAATACCACTCTGGCCCTATTTGTTTCGGATTCTGGGACCACATTCAACTTTGCCAGTTAAGACAAATCTAGAATCCGAAACAAATAGCTATTTGGAATCAGCTTTGCCTGTGAAGCTGGATCTGGATTTGGTTTATTTTTAGTGCAATTTCCTGAAGCACCTCAAAGTGTACTTCGGTGGTGAAGCTGATTCGCAGAAACAGCTTTGCCACTGAAGTGAATCCATAGGTGATTAAAATCCAAGTGAAGCTGAAACAAACAGGGCATGAATGACTACATTTGGTTGCTGCATCTTGTAGTTAAACACGCCTTTCCATTTTTATTTAACAATAACCAATGTACTTAGACCGGCACAATACCAGTTTGAATGACTATGTTTGCTTGTTGTTAAATGTTAGGCCTGTTGTAGTTAACACACCTTTTCACTTGTTTTGCTTTACTAGCGTGCTTAAACCTGCACACTGAAGCTATCTTTTGGAGATTATTTTGTCCGCCATGGATAATATTGGTTGATGGTTAGCCCGTTGTGCTTAACATGCTTCTCGATGTACCTACACATGACAATTCTTGGAAGGATTGTTGTTTTCCATCGAGGTTAGTTTCATCCCATGGCTTATATATGCTCACTGTTCAGGATATCGGTAGCTGGTACCATATAGGCCAGGGGCTGATAAGGGATTAATCGGTGAATCGGACTTTTAACTGAATATATCTGCAACCCATTTATCGTTAGGTTAACTAGGGCCATATGTAATATATCTGAGGCTACATAGCAACATGCATTGTACTTAATGTCTACATATGCAATCCTAGGCTACATAGCAACAAGGAAGAGTGTTACCTTAATGTTCTGATGATGTCCAGATACACGTAGAAGAGCAGCAGCAACAACAACAACAACACAATCCTGTTTGGATACTCAACTTAGCTTAGAGGTTAGAGTTAGTTTCTAGCTCAGGACTAACCCTGAACTAACTCCATCCAAAGAGGTGTTTGGATGAAAGTGTTAGATACTTATATTTACAATAAATGCACTAGGAGAACTAGCTCCAATTAGCACCTCTTGGGTTGGATAGTTTTTTTGGGTGGGTTATAGATGCAACTAGCTCAAACTAGCCCTCATGTTTAGATATACTTTAGGTCTATTTGAGCCCGAACTAGCTCAAACTAACTCTAATCCATGGATACAACATTAGTTAATCAGCCGATAATTTGTAAGAATGCAATAAACTCCTTTTGGCCCATAATATAAGATGTTAATTCATCTAATATGTGAGTATATTGTATGTTATAAGATATTATAAAAGAGTGTTGTACTACATCATTGTGGAATTGGTGTTTAGCTTCTAATATTAACTTGGTGCTTTTAGGTACATATGTCATTGGTAAAGATCCGTGCTTCAACCCTTTCTGCGTATGGGGAAATGAGATACCGATGAACTGACATCAAGTGAGGAAGCTCATAAAGGTTGTTAGTAAAATGGGTCAAAATATGGAAATTGAACTATTTGTTTACACTTTATCCAATACAACAGCGAACTGCAGGATGGTAAGTAAGAACTCTGCAACCTTTGTTAGATGACAATGTCTGAATCTTTTTTTCCTTTGCAGTGTGTAAGTGCATCTAGTGCCCCTTAGTGATTTTGGTGTATTGAAGACTTATAGGTTAAGGGACTAATACATTTATGAGTGTACACAGGTCTATAAGTCTATGAGGAGTTTGATAATTACAAAGAAAGTCGACCCCTAAAAATGAAGTTCTTCAACTGAAGACTTTCTGAAGACTTTGAAAGTGAAGAAATTGGTGTGACCTTGAAGACTTGGAATTCATTCGAGGAACATGAAGCGTGAAGACTTTTGTTTTCATAGTTTCATTTTCTCTTTCTTGAGTCATAGGAAACACCGTATTGTTAAAGGGGGTCGAGGAAATACTAAGGAAAATTTTCCATTTGATGCTCAATTCAAAATCCTACACCTACCAATCCATTCGAGTAAAGCCATTGGAAATCTCATACAGTTCAATCATATTCTTCAGTGACAGAGATGAAGTTCTTTTGGTTGCTGAGGAATTTGTTCTGACTTAGGAGTTAGGAATTCACCAGTGCGGATTGCCTACACAGTGAGGAACATGATAGCCCTGAGGAATTTGAGAGTCAAAATTCGGACCAATGCTGTGCTACGTGCCAACTATCCTAAAATATCTACCCACCTAACAGTCATATCATTGAAGGGCATTTATGTCTTATCATGTCGGGCTACTCCCTAGGCTATAAATAGCCACCCCCTACAACCACTAGTTGGTTGGCTGCTCCAAGAGAAACTGACACTTGTCATTTGAGAGCATCCCATCCTCCAAGGACTTTGAGCGAAAATCATCAAGTGAGGAAAACCCAAAGCCAAACACCTTCAAACCCAAAGTGATTGAGCCAGTGAAGAGATTGATCCTGCGTGGATCCGAAGCTTGTTACCTTTGAAGACTGTGCTTCTTCCAGGCGGTTAGGCGTCAAGGTCTAGAGCATCTAAGAGGAATTGTGGATTGCTGAGTGACCGAGTTTGTGAAGGTTTGGAAGTCACCTGAAGACTTACCACGAGTGATTGGGCGAGGTCTGTGTGACTTTAGCTCAAGGAGAATATGGCGAGGACTGTGTGTCCGGGACTGTGTGTCCTCGGGTTTAAATACCTAGCCGCTCCAACCAGATGTAGAACTGAGACAACAGTTGGAACTGGTCTACCAAATCATTGTTTTCACCAAGCTTACTGGTTCTATTTCCTTAACTCTCTCATTTCCTCATTTCACTTGTTGTGTACTTGTTCATATCTGTTTGAAGACTTTGACTGAAGACTTTCTCAATTTCCTCAGTTCAATTTCTTCAGTCTGTCCGTCTTCATCCTGTGTCATCCTGTGTTTACACTTTCTGTACTCTGTGGTTGTCTTCATTTCATCATGATGACTATGCTTGTGTTCTGTTATGTTTACTTCTGAGTACTTATTCTGCTGCAAGTAGTTCTTTGCTAAGGAATTTCCTCACTAGCAAATTCCTCAGTGAAGAATTCATAAAAATTGCCTATTCACCCCCCTCTAGTCGATATAACGCACTTTCAATTGGTATCAGAGCAAGGTACTCCCTTGTTCTGTGTGATTTTGGTTTAACCACTTGGAGTTTTAGTTATGTCGACCGCAGGTATGAAGAAAGTGACTTGCCCCATCTTTGACGGTGATGATTATCCCAAGTGGAAGGCCATGATGAGGAAGCGCCTCATGGCAATGAACAGCAAGCTGTGGACCGTCACCGAGATTGGTCTTACTGATCTGTGCAAGATGGCGGAAGCTGATGACATTAGAAAGTTCACTCTTCTCAACCTTACGGCGAAGGACATCATCTGCTCCTGTCTGTCTCAAAATCAGTTCAGGAACACCATGCATCTCAATCATGCAAAGCTTATATGGGACCGTCTCTCTGAGGTCTATGAAGGTCATCGAACCCATCATGATCCTTAGTTTGAGGATTACGAGGAATCTCTCAATGCGATGACATTCAAACCAGAATCATCATCTTCTACACCCTTCCTTATGGCAAATAGTGCTAAGGTAACTGAATGCTACCTATCCGAGTCTAGTGATGATGAATCTGGAGATGAATTTGGACCTAGCTATGTCAAACTTGCTTCCCTTGCCAGTAAACAACAAAGAGCTTTGGAAAAAGTTCAATACATGCTAAATAAGAGTGATGATATGTTGGGTGAAGAAATGGATCAATCGAAAGCTTTGGCTGTAAGTCTTCAGAGACTTCATTCCAAGTTTGACGACCTTCAAGGTCATCATAACACTCTCTTATCTGATCACGAGAAGCTTTCTTATGAATTTCTTCAAAGAAAGCAAGATCTTGAGAATCTAAGAGTGAGTTATGAAGATCTTCCGAAGGAGCGCGATTCATTGCTTGCTCAACAAATCAGCGCTACTCAGGAAGAATTTGTTCCTCCATGTTTGAAGTGCATTGAACGTGAAACTGCCAATTCTTAACCTGAATGTTCAAATGCTCCTAATGCTACAAATTCTTCATCTGTCTCTGCTATCACTAATTCCTCATCTGAGGACATTGCTAGTATCACTGATGATGTAGGGCTGAAGGAATTGTACATGACAGGCATGCACAAAAGCCTCAAAGGGCATCAGATTCTTTGTGACGTGCTTAAAAAGCAGATCCTCAACAGGAACCCTAGGAAAGAGGGTATTGCCTTTGAGAGGAAACTCAATGCTGATGGAACATATTGGAAGCCTGAGCAGTACCTCAAAACCTCATGGGTTGCTGCAAAGGGACCTCCAGTTGATCCATCCAATTTATCTAGCTTTACATGTGAATCTCCTCATTCTTTTGATGAGTCATTTGACTCCAACTATAAACTGTTCAAAAATGAGAATGGTGAAGTATTTGCTAGATATGTTGGCACTAATTGCAGGAACGGTTCCCCTATGAAGAAAATCTGGGTTCCCAAAAGGTGTCTTGAAAGTCTTCAGGTGAATGTTCTCATGACACCACCTGTGGAAAATAGGAACTCCAGATCAAATTCTTCATATGGACCAAATTCTTCATATGGATCCAAGTCCTCATATGGACAAAATTCCTCACATGGATCAAATTCCTCAAAAGGATCAAAGTCCTCATATGATCATCATCGTGCTAACCCCTCGTTTCCGCAGGGAAGAGCTAAGGGCTATGATATGAGTATTATTCTTCTAACCATTATGTTCATAAGTCCTCGAAGAATTTCTCTGCTTATTCATATGCTTATCATAACTCCTCTTATGTGAAATGAAGTGGACTGGCTTCTATGCCACCTTTCTCATATGGAGTTCGCAGAGTGATGAATTCTTTGCCACCCCTTCAGATGTGGGTGGTGAAGAAAATGAACTAATCTCTTATGCAGGGTCAGGTCTCCAGACGTGCTTAAAACGTCTGAAGAATTTGCTGGAGACTTGAAAATTACCTGAAAGGACACATGCTAATCATGAAGAAATGAACTTTCATTTCTCACGTCCTCATACTGTTTTATCTGTTCTACTGCCTGATGAAATTTATCTGATGATATTGATGTCATATTCTTCATTGATGAAGTATATGAGTTCGTAAGTTGCACTAATTCATCTGCAGGATGATCAACCCAAAGCCAATGAGTGGGTCCTCAATAGTGGATGTATGAATCACATGACTGGTGACAAGAATCTATTGATGGATGCTCCCTTATCACCATCGCATCTGAAGCATATCATCTTCGCTGACAAAGGCAAAAGTCAGGTATTGGGTCTAGGTAAGGTTGCGATCTCAAAGGATCGACACATGGACAAAGTCATGCTTGTCGAGTCCTTAGGATACAACCTCATGTCTGTCTCGATGCTTTGTGATCTCGATATGGTTGTTGTCTTTGGCAAATATCGTTGTGTTGTGATCTTGGAAGCTGACAATTCCAAAGTCTTCGAAGGCTTTAGGAGAGGAGACTTTTACATTGTTGATTTCTCTACAGGACCACAACCGGCCGTATGCCTACTTGCAAAAGCTTCAGAAGGCTGGCTATGGCATTGATGACTTGGTCATGCTGGCATGAGGAATCTGCACATGCTTGCGAAGAAGAAGCATGTCATTGGCATTGAGAATGTCAAATTCCTCAAGGATCATTTATGCGGAGCCTGTGAAACTGGAAAGATGACCAAGGCCAAACATCCAGCAAAGACTATCATGACTACCTCTCAACCATTTGAATTGCTTCACATGGATCTCTTTGGTCCTAATCATTATTCTGCAGTTTCAAATGATGCGTCTCAATATGGCTTTGTTATTGTTGATGATTATTCTCATTACACATGGGTGCACATTGTCACTTACAAAGATGAGGTGCAGGAAGTCTTCAAACGATTTTCCTCGAGGGCTTCAACCAACTTTGGTGTGAAGATCAAGCACATCAGAAGTGACAACGGGACTGAGTTCAAGAATTCCGGTCTTGATGACTATCTTGATGAACTTGGTATTACTCATGAGTTATCTGCTCCTTATACTCCTCAGCAGAATGGCGTCGTGGAGCGCAAGAACAGAACTCTTGCTGAGATGGCTCGCACTATGCTTGATGAATACAAGACGCCTCGTCGTTTCTGGATCGATGCAATTGATACTGCATGCCACATCATCAACAGAGTATATCTTTACAAATTCTTCAAGAAGATTGCTTATGAACTCCTCACTGACAAGAAGCCCAATGTGAGTTATTTCAAAGTCTTCGGTGCTAAATGTTGGATTAGAGATCCTCATCATAGTTCTAAATTCGCACCTAAAGCACATGAGGGTTTTATGCTTGGTTACGGAAAGGACTCACACACCTATAGAGTCTTCAACAACGTTCTTCACAAAGTTGTTAAAACTGTAGATGTGCGGTTCGATGAAACTAATGGCTCACAAAGAGAGCACCTACCTTCTGTGATAGATGAACCAGCACCTGAGGAATCTATCAAGTTCAAGGCTACCGAGGATGTCATTCCTACCGAAGAATCTGCTGAAGAATTCATTCCAGAACGTGAAGAACGTCGGGCTAGAGCACCTGAAGAAAATGGTGCTGAGGAAAATGGTCCTGAAGAAAATGCGGATCAAATTCCTCGAAGACAACCCGCTCATCCTCGTGTTGCAAACGAAGTGCAAATTGAGAGAATCATCGATGACATTGAAGCACCAGGTCCTCTCACACGCTCAAAAGCTTCACATTTATCTAACTTTTGTGGGCACTTTGCTTTTGTCTCTATCACAGAACCCACTAAAGTAGATTAGGCATTTCTGGAGCCTGAGTGGAATCAAGCCATGCAAGAAGAATTACATTAGTTCGAGCTCAAAAATGTCTGGGAACTGGTCAATCGTCCAGATCCTCGCAAGCACAATGTCATTGGCACAGAGTGGATCTACCGCAACAAGCAAGATGAAAATGGCCTTGTGGTGAGGAATAAGGCACGACTTCTAGCTCAAGGCTAAACACATGTTGAAGGAATTGATTTCGATGAAACTTTTGCACCCGTTGTCGGTGTCAAAACCAGTGGATCTCGGGTAGGGGGTCCCGAAATGTGCGTCTAAGGCTAATGGTAATAGGAGACTGGGGACACGATGTTTACCCAGGTTCGGGCCCTCTCGATGGAAGTAATACCCTACTTCCTGCTTGATTGATCTTGATGATATGAGTATTACAAGAGTTGATCTACCACGAGAACGTAGAGGCTAAACCCTAGAAGCTAGCGTATGATTATGATTGTTGTTGTCCTACGAACTAAACCCTCCGGTTTATATAGACACCGGAGGGGGCTAGGGTTACACAGAGTCGGTTACAGAGAAGGAGATCTAACATCCGAACTGCCAAGCTTGCCTTCCACGCAAAGGAGCGTCCCATCCGGACACGGGACGAAGTCTTCAATCTTGTATCTTCATAGTCCAACAGTCCGGCCAAAGTATATAGTCCGTCTGTCCAGGTACCCCCTTATCCAGGACTCCCTCAGTAGCCCTTGAACCAGGCTTCAATGATAATGAGTCTGGCGTGCAGATTGTCTTCGGCATTGCAAGGCGGGTTCCATCTCCGAATACTTCAAGGTAAATTTCGAACACTTAAGTCGTGTCCGGCCGTGCAAGACAAATTTCACATACCACCGTAGAGAGAACAATAATCCACGAATCTAATCTGCTGACAACTCTTTGTAGCGTGACATCACACCACGACCCGACCTTTATTCGAACCGTTTTTTATAACCAGCCACCGCACAAACTGCGAGGCGGTTTCCTTGGCACGTCTTGTCAAAGCAGAGATCGTGTCCCCCTTATCGCGGGATCCTCATCAATACGGGTATGGGTAACCCAACCGTGCCATCAATCGTGGCACTTGGAAAATGAGTAATTTTGACGGACAAGTGGGGAGGCGCACATTTTTTCCACCGCCTTTATAAAGGGATAAGGATCTCCCGCTTTCACCCACGCCTTCTTCCTTCTTTGCTCATCCGTTCTTGCACTCTCAAGCCCCAGTGCCCAAGTTATCACCTTCTCTGTAGGACCATCCGCAACATTTCCGGAGCGGGAGGCAAGTGGATGGCCTCCTTCGTCACATAGGAGGATATCACCAAGCTTCGGGCGGCCGGATACCTGGCCGAAAACATTGCGCACAAGCTTCCGGCGGAGGGACAGATCACCCCCACCCCAAAGTCTTGGGAGAGAGTAGTATTCCTCCCTCATTTCATCCGCAGACTAGGATTTCTACTCCACCCGTTCGTCCACGGGCTCATGTATTACTATGGGCTAGATTTACATGATCTAGCCCCAAATTTTATCCTCAACATCTCGACGTTTATCGTCGTGTGCGAGGCCTTCCTCCGCATCAGGCCCCACTTCGGCCTGTGGCTGCAAATCTTCTGTGTGAAGCCGAAGATCGTTAGCGGCCAGCAGGCGGAGTGCGAAGGCGCCATGGTGGGCAGAATGCCCAATGTTACATGGCTTGACGGCTCCTTTGTGGAGACCGTGAAAGGGTGGCAATCAGGGTGGTTCTATATCACCGAGCCGCGCGATGCCAATTGGGTGGCGCCCCCCAAATTCCGATCCGGAATCCCCATGCGGCTCACCTCTTGGGAAAAGAACGGCCTGGCCTGGGGCGAACATGTGGAGCTGACCGGACTCGAGACCTGCATCAAAAGTATGAGGGACAAGAAGATCAAGCTTCTCAACATGGTCCAGGTCATGCTCGTCCGCCGGATCCTCCCGTGTCAAAGACGGGCATTTAATATGTGGGAGTTCGATCCGGCCGAACACCAGATGCTGCATGAGCTCTTTGACATGACGCATAAGGACGTCTAGAAGGTGTTGTTCAAGACCGGCGAAGTTCCTCCTCCCACTTCCGAGGACCGCGGACTCAGCGCAAAGCACCTCGCCAATCCGGTAAGTCCTCTGAGTATCACAAGATGTATCTTTTGCAATGTGTTCGTGGGAGGACTTTAAGTCATCATACTAACAAAACAGGATTACATGGAGATGGCGGAGCGGATCGAATGTCTGGCTCCGCTACCTGAAGATCTAGCGACCGCAGTCCTGACGAAGATGCTGGCTCTGGCGCCTTACAAGGTGCCGGAGAAGAAGGCCGAAAAGAAGGCCACGGGGACCAGGAAGGGTCTCCTGCGCGAGGTTGCACCGTACGCCTCGCCCGAACACGGTGAGGCGCACACCTCCCATGAAGGGGAGGAGAAGAAGAGGAAGGCCTCCCCATCCGGGGAGGCCGAAAGGTCCAAGAAAGCGGCCGCGGGGACCAGGAAAGGTCTCCGACGCAGGGCCGTGATAGACTCGTCGTCCGAGGACGCCGAGGCCGTTTCTTCTCATGGAGACGGGGGGGGGGACATGAAGAACTGCCCCCTCCCCGCACTGGGGAGGAGAAGAAAAGGAAAGCCTCCCCACAGGGGAGGCTAGGACGTCGAAGAAGGGAAAGGCATCCCTTCCGGATCACTCCACCACGGCCGCCTACAGCGAGGAGGAGTGGCTGCCCAGGGGCAAGCCCCGGGCGAGGTCATAAGTATCTGCACTCTGTAATACCTTTCGTGCGACTTTAACTTCATATTTTGTAATAACGCCTAACACGTGTATGCAGTCTGGCCGGGTCTAATCTCAGGGCATCCTCTTCGGATGGGTCCTTGAGTGACTCGGAGATGGATTCACTCCCGACGGCCACCTCTCCACGACCTGCGGACGATACCAAGGTGTTGTCCCAAAGGATACCAGAGCAGGGGGCGAAGGTTCTGGAGATGCCCCAAGGCAAAATCCCAGATGTCGGGCACATGGGAGGTAAGATCCCCATGGATTATGCGGACGGGAGCCACAACAAGTCTGGCTCCCCGCCGGTTACTGCACTGGAGCCTCCACAGGTTCCGGATTTAAGTGGTCAGCCCCTCACTAAGGAGGGCGAGCCGGCCGTGCCAATGACCTCCGCGCAGCCAGAGGCATCGGATAATTTGCTGGAAGTGCTTTGCGGCACTTCCATTGATGAAGAGCACCGTACTCTTATGAGTACGGTGATTGAGAAGGTCCGGTCCGCCAAAAGCGGATTGACCGAAGCCTGCACCAGCCTCCTAACAGGCTTTGAGGTAAGTAATGAAAAGTGTGAGAAAATATCACCTGATAGACAGTAGCCCCTGATACCCTGTTTGGTGTTCGGAAAGAAAAGCCAAACAGAGGGTCAATTTTTAATCCACAGGAGTCTGACAGTACTTGTCTATATTAATAAGCAGGCGTTGCTGCTGACCGCCGCTGCGTGCACAGCTGAGGTCACCAAACTCAGGCAGGACCTGGGGCAGGCCGAAGAAGAGCTCGGCCTCGTAAAGAGGCAGCTCGAGGAGAACAAAGGTAAGTGATATCCTGTCTGTGTTTCCTGTAGAGGAGAAAAATTGATGATGTTAACAAAAAGCATCATGATTTTTAACAGGGGCTACGACCGAAGTGGCGGCCCTGAAGAAAGCGCTGTCCGAGGCCGAAGCCAAGGCGGCCACAGAGCGCACTGAGCGTGAAAAGCAAGATGCTCGGGTGGGGGAGGTACAACAAGAGCTCCAGGAGTTCGGCAAGAAGTTCGAGTCCTTGGAGCATGACTTCAAGACGCAAGCGTCCGAGCTTGCCAAAGCCCTTGAGAGCGCAAAAGATGCCAAGGCCGAAGCCCAAAAGGCCCTCCAGGAGATCCAGGCAGCCAAGAAGATAGCGGCGGGTAAGGCATTCATTGTGCAGAGCAAGCATGTGGAGGAGACCTTTCTTTTACTTAACCGAATTCGGAGCTCTCCAGGGCCTTCGCAGATCTGTCACGCAGCATATCGGATGCCACGGAGTTCTACCGTGCCGAAGAAGGGAGCTCAACGAAGAAGTTGTTTTGGTCCCAATATGCCAAATCTGAACACCCGATGCCATTGAGTGACCAACTGAAGCAACTGGTCGAACTCCACAAGGCAGCCGAACTGGCCATGAAGGGCTTGATAGTCGGGATGTGGCCTGGTGAGCCTCTTCCCGATAGCTACTTTGGCCTTGTAAAGCGGATGGTAAATACATGTCCGCGACTTGAGGTTATCAAGCAAACCGTCTGCATTGAGGGTGCCCGCCGGGCCTTTGCCCGCGCGAAGATGCATTGGGCCAAACTGGATGCTGAGAAGCTGGTAAAAGATGGACCCTTGGAGGGTAAAGAGCATCGCTACCCCGAGAAATATTATGATGGCGTTATGAAAGGCGCTCGCCTTGTGGCCGATGATTGCACCAAGAACACAATATTTGAGTGAATGTACTCATGTCGTTTGTGTAATATGAGAACGAGTTTGTTTGCACTATATAATGCTTTGTCGATTTAAAATATTACCTTCTGTGTGGCCGTTTATAAAATTCTGAAATTAGGCTAGTCGTTGGCTTCCGCCCCCATGTAGCTAGTACTGGGGTGTTCGTGGAAAACCCAAACACTCTTTATCCAAGTTTTTGATCCTTGAAGGAGGTGTTTGGCGCAGCGAACAAGGCAATCGGACTATGCGGCTTTATAACTCTCACTTGGCCATAGAAGTCTATAAGTTTAAATTTTGGCGAAGCCCCTAGTATTCAGAAGGCCGAACTGGGGCGCTATACACGCCTAAATCGAACAAGGTCGATTCCTCGCCTTAAGCGGAAAAAATCTTTAAGGATTTAGTACCTCTCGAACAGCGACCAGCTCTCGCCGCATCATGACAATTAGTTTTCGACTTTCTCTACCGAGGTTCTCGTCCGGAAGAACCGGGACACAATCGCAGTAGTTCTCCCTGCGCTACCTTAGCCGATATAACGGAATGTAAGGTACCAAAACAAGGGAGCTGGGCTAACCCAACTATTAACCCAAGACATGATTCAGAGCTGATGCATATAATGCTATAAGTTCGGGGTGCCGCACTGTCGAAAGTGTTTGGACTTTTCTTGCCATGTTATGGGGCTCAATAAAAAGCCCCTAGCAAACTGATCGTACCAAAGTGTATGGATGCACTATTAAATAAATATTCAAGGGAGAATATGAAGATAGTAATAAGAAGCTGACGCTGTATACTATTTCCCGTTCTTATTTGGATAATACGGCAAGGCGTATGTGTACAATTAATGTGTTAAGCAGAAACAAATAGGACTATTTAACATGTCCTATCCAAGGGCAGGCTACATGCGGGTATGTAAAATAGGTACAACGATCATTGACAGAGACCACCTGGGTATTCCCTTGTGTGCTGTAACACCCCGAATGTAACTTTCCATCTTTGTATCTCCAACTCCTGCCATTTTCGGCTATGTGATATGATATTCCCTCCGTGGTTGGGTTTTGTCTTTTGTTTTGCATTTTATTCATGTCATGCATATCATATCATGTCATCATGTGCATCTCATTTGCATACGTGTTCATCTCATGCATCCGAGCATTTTCCCCGTTGTCCGTTTCGCAATCCGACACACCCACATGCACCGACGCACCCCTCTTGTCTCTTTTTCGTGTGCGGGTGTTAAACGTTCTCGGAATGGACCGAGCCTTGCCAAGTGGCCCTGGTATAGCACCGGTAGACCACCTGTCAAGTTTCGGGTCATTTGGAGCTCGTTTGGTACTCCAACGGTTAACCGCATAACCGCAAAGGCCTCTTTTGAGTTGCAGCCCAACACCCCTCCAAAACAGCCCAACAACCAATCTAAGTCACTTCCATGCTCTCCGTCGTCGGATCACGATCGTGTGGGCGAAAACCACACCTCATTTGGACACTCCTAGCTCCCTCTACCTATAAATATGTGCTTCCCCCCGGATTTTTCGCAGTCCAACCCTAGCCCCGCTCCTCTCCGCACCGCCGGACGCGTCCGCCCGCCGCCGCCGTCCTCCGCGCCTCCGGTCGCCTCCCATCTCCGCCGCCGTCG
>NC_041385.1:491646290-491679725 GCF_002162155.2 Triticum dicoccoides
GGCCGGATCTCGCCGCCACCGTCCCGGCCAACTCCGGCAGCCGCGTCCCCGCGCCGCCGGCCATCCTCGATCCACGCGCTCAGATCCAGATCCACCCCCTCTGGTTGACTTTCTTCTCCCCCAAGTTTCGTCTGTCTTTTCTTGCATTAATTTTTGTCGCATGTTCATTGCCCCACAACTTTGTACCCGTGGCTCCGTTTTGGGCGTGTAGCATACCGAATTGTTCGTCTCGAAGAGCACATCATTTCATCTCATTGCATCATTTTAATTTTAGCTCATCTTGATGCCCGAAATGCTGTTGTAAGAGTGCTTCATAATGTTAGTTTTAGATTCGTATCAGAACATGCACTTTTGTCATTTTTGCCATGATTGATGTGTGCATCCTATGTACTTGATCCCTACATGTGTTTTGAACTATGCCATGTCTTCTTTACAGAGGTGCTTACCATGTTTTTTGTGATCAATGTGGTGACTAGCACAAGCATGCAAACTAGGCTTCGTGATATTGCCGATTTTAGTCCCTGTTCTGCTGTTATTTTCATGCCATGTAAACATGTTTCTACAGAGAGATCCATGCATAATTTGAGATACTTCAGTAAGGGTTTTTTGAACATATGGTTATGGTCTATCCATCCATGCCCCTGGTTGCAATTATGGAGTAGTCTAGCATGTCATTTTCATGCTCTAAGTTTGCTTCAAAATGTTTCCTGGCAGATTGTTTACATGTTATTCAATTTTGCCAAGGTTGTTGTAGTTGATCCGTGGATGCTATGATGTTGTTCTTGCCATATAGCTTCTATGTCATATCTTCATGATGGATGTATGCTTAGTTTATCACGAAATGCTCTGTAGTGAGTGCATCGAGCTCACGAAGGTGCCTTCGTAATTCTGTCAATGCCATGCTCTGTTTGCTGAATCTGTTAACGAAACTTGCTATGTTTACATGGGTGCCATCATATTTTCTGATCCTTTTTGCCTTATGGTCAGTAAGGGACTTTTGATCTATGCTTTGAGTAGATTCATGCCATGCCTTGTTTTGCTATTATAAGTTCCTGTAGCATGTTGATAACTTGCTATGAACATTGCTTCGTGATGCTGTTTATGCCATATCCAACCTGATATTTTTTGCACTTTCACCATGCTTGTTCGAACCTGTTATGATGTGATTTAGCCGTAGCTCAGTGTTCCTCTTTTGTTAAGCATCTCCAGAAGATCACTTCCATATGTTTTGTTTTTATGTTGGGGTGCTGTAGCATAGTTTCTTGTTGCATGCTAAGTAGCATCATGCTGTTAATCGCAGCCTTGTGCCATTCTTGTCTTGCTTGCTATTTGCAAACCGTGCATCCGAATCCGGTGATCTTTATATCGATTTCAACCGAAATCATCTCATCTTTCCAGCGGCATACTTTGTTTGCCAAGTTGATGCCTTGTTCATCATCTTTCCTTCCGAAGCACGCATATGCATTGCATATCACATCTCGCATATCATGACATGTATTGCATCATGTTGCTTGTGCATTGCACCGTGATTTATTGTGGTTCCTTTGCTTGTCTTCTTAATTTGGGTAGAGTGGGGAGACGAGTACGTGCACGAGGAACCTGTTGAGAACGCTTACGAGGATCAAGCCTTCGACAACTCTGAGAACCTTGCAGGCAAGATACCATACCTTCGATATCACTTCTATCTTTACTTGCTAGTACTCACTCTATCGCTATGTTAGCTCTACCTGTCATTGTTTATCATGCCTGCCTATTGCCATGTCAAACCTCTAACCATCCTGTCCTAGCAAACCGTTGTTTGGCCATGTCACCGCTTTTGCTCAGCCCCTCTTATAGCGTTGTTAGTTGCAGGTGAAGATGAAGTTTGTTCCTGGTCGGAACATGGATATTTTGGGATATCACAATATCTCCTGTTTAATTAATGCACCTTATATACTTGGTAAAGGGTGGAAGGCTCGGCCTTATGCCTGGTGACTTGTTCCACTCTTGCCGCCCTAGTTTCCGTCATACCGGTATTATGTTCCTTGATTTTGTGTTCCTTACACGGTTGGGTGATTTATGGGACTCCCCTGACAGTTCGCTTTGAATAAAACTCCTCCAGCAAGGCCCAACCTTGGTTTTACCATTTGCCACCTAAGCCTTTTTCCCTTGGGTTTTCGCGAGCCCAAGGGTCATCTTTATTTTAACCCCCCCGGGCCAGTGCTCCTTCGAGTGTTGGTCCAAAATGGGCAGACTGCAGGGCCACCACGGGGCAACTCGATGTCTGGTTTTACTCGTGGGCTGACCTACCCGGTGTGCCCTGAGAACGAGATACGTGCGACTCCTATCGGGATTTGTTGGCACATCGGGCGGCTTTGCTGGTCTTGTTTTACCATTGTCGAAATGTTTTGCGAACCGGGATTCCGAGGCTGATCGGGTCTTCCCGGGAGAAGGTATATCCTTCGTTGACCGTGAGAGCTTGTGATGGGCTAAGTTGGGACACCCCTGCAGGGTATATTATCTTTCGAAAGCCGTGCCCGCGGTTATGTGGCAGATGGGAATTTGTTAATGTCCGGTTGTAGATAACTTGACACTTGACTTCTTTAAAATGCATCAACTGTGTGTGTAGCCGTGATGGTCTCTTCTCGGCGGAGTCCGGGAAGTGAACACGGTTTGAGTTATGCTTGACGTAAGTAGTTTCAGGATCACTTCTTGATCGCTTCTAGCTTCTCGACCGATGCGTTGCTTCTCTTCTCGCTCTCACTTGCGTATGTTAGCCACCATATATGCTTAGTGCTTGCTGCAGCTCCACCATATTACCCCTTTTCCTACCTATGAGCTTAAATAGTCTTGATCTCGCGGGTGTGAGATTGCTGAGTCCTCGTGACTCACAGATTCTACCAAAACAGATGCAGGTGCCGAGGATACCAGCGCAGATGGCGCAACTGAGCTGAAGTGGGAATTTGATGAGGCCCTTGGTCGTTACTATGTATCGTTTCCAAATGATCAGTAGAGGAGCCCAGTCGGGACGATCGGGGATGTAGCATTTGGGGTTGTCTTCTTTTCATTTGAATTTGACCGTAGCCGGTCTATGAGTGTATTTGAATGATGTATGATCTTAATTATGTATTGTGTGAAGTGGCGATTGTAAGCCAACTCTCTTTATCCCATTCTTGTTCATTACATGGGATTGTGTGAAGATGACCCTTCTTGCGACAAAACCACCATGCGGTTATGCCTCTAAGTTGTGCTTAGACACGTGGGAGATATAGCCGCATCGTGGGTGTTACAAGTTGGTAATCAGAGCCATCCCCGACTTAGGAGCCCCCTGCTTGGTTGTTTGCTGGCGATGTTGAGTCTAGAACAAAAATGTTTTGAGTCTTAGGATTATATATATCGGAGAGTAGGATTCTTTTTACTCCTCAGTCCCTTCGTCGCTCTGGTGAGGTCTCCTGACGTAGATGTTTTGACTTTCCTCTTCTCAAATTTCACTAAATTTTTTTAGGATCACGCGGGTATCTTGGAATCGTTTTGATAGTTTTGTGACGAGAACATTGTTCTTGGTGCCTCCTGTCTATTATGTGGCTTTGACCCGGGGAGTTGAGCTCTGAGGTGTTGTCATGACAATTTTATCGTTGCAGTTCTGGAATACCTGAGTTTTGCCGACATCGAAAAACTCTTTTATGCAGTTGTTGGTGAGATGACCTCGACGCCACCTAGTACTGGGGCGGGAGTTCGGGAGTATTGCCAACTCGTATAACAGATGCTTTTCGAAGGTTGAGGTACACGATTTCCGAAGGTTTCTTGGTTATGTGTTGACGGATGGATATAGCTGGATGTAGGGATTGTTAGTTTGGGTGAGATATATTGCTTCCCCTGTATCCCCAACACCTGATTGCATAACCAGAAAGTTTCGGGAGTTTATAGGTGGGATTCAAGTAGCTCTAGCATTTCTTCCCGCAGATATTTGGTTTGTGATTGGGTAATCCTTACAACTTATTTGTTCCAGTTGTAACTTGTTTATTTCATTCATCAATCTCTTATCAAGTGGCTTCTCACCTTAATGGACGTGTGATGTTTGCTTTGGAATTCATTCGTTCATCTATGTTCGAATGTTTATTGTGAAGACTATATGTTGCAATTTCTATCCGTTGATTCAACTTGTCTATCTGTCTGTCAAGATGCTAACGGATGTCACCCTCTTCAGGATGGCTCCGCCAACGCGTCAGAATCTGGAACGCAATGATGGGAGTCAGGCGAACCCTCCACCTCCACCTCCGCCTCCGGAGGCATGGCAAGCTTTGATGGCAGCCACAAACGCCAATGCCCAGATGATGATCCAGCTCATGCAAGAGCGCAACCAAGGCCAAGGCAACCAAGGGAATCAAGGTCAAGGGCAGTTCAATCATCAGCCTCTATTTCCTACCCTCAACCAATTCCTTGCAAATCAGCCGAAGTCTTTCAGCTACTGTGTCGAGGCCACAGACGCCGATGATTGGCTCGTGGATATCAACAAGCATTTTGAATGCAGCAATGTCAGGCCTGAGGACTATGTCAAGTTCGCTTCTTTTCAGCTCAAGGATCAAGCAGCTGATTGGTTCCAGCAATACAAGGATTCCAGAGGAGGTTGAGTGATTACTTGGACTGATTTCTGTCGGGACTTTAAAGCTCACCACATTCCTACCAGTGTTGTTGAGAGCAAGCGTGAGGAGTTCCGCAATCTCAAGCAATGCAACATATCAGTGTACGAATACAACAAGCAGTTTCAGAAACTTGCTCGCTTCGCTAAGCAAGATGTTCCCGATGAGAAGAGTATGATCTATCAATTCAGAGGTGGCCTTAGAGAGGATCTGCAGTTAGCTCTCGTTCTTGTTGAGCCTACTCAGTTTGATCAATTCTACAATATGGCACTCAAGCAAGAAGGTGCTCAGCTCAAGTGTGAGGCTTCTAAGAAGAGAATCAGGGATGCAGTGCAATCTTCTTCTTCCTCACAAGTGGCAGCTAAGCAGCAGAAGTTCTTCCTTCCTCCTCCTCCGTTTCGTCAGCCTTACCAGCAGAAGAACTCAGGTGGTCGTGGATCTTCCCACCCACCCAACCCAGGCTATCAGAACAAGTCTCAGTCTCAAGCTTCAAGGCCAAATGCTCCTTATCATCGTCCGCTCTCAGAAGTGACTTGCAACAAGTGCCAACAGAAAGGTCACTGCGCGAACAAATGCTTCAATCAAAGGCACCTTCCTCCTCCTCCTCCTGTGAGATCTTCAAGCAATGCAGTGGTCAAGCATAATCCAAAGCATGCAAAGGTGAACATGATGAATGCAGCTCAGGCAGAGGATTCTTCAGATGTGATCATGGGTAATCTCCCAGTTAATGATATTCCTGCAAAAGTCTTATTTGATACCGGTGCATCGCATTGTTTCATGTCAACATCGTTCTTTTCCAAGCATGATTTCACTTCGGAATATTTGGATAGAACTCTAGCAATTGTTTCCCCGGGCAAGCACATGAGTTCTCGTTTGATGGTTCCAAATGTCGGTATCAAGATGGGCGACTATAAATTTCTGTCTTCTCCAATTGTTCTTGGTGACTCTGATATTGATCTAATTCTCGGGATGGACTGGCTTTCTAAGCACAAGGCTCAGCTTGATTGTGCTGCCAGGCAAATTCAATTGACACACCCTTCCGAGGATGTTATCATCTATGCCGCTCGTGATGAAACCATTCAGTTGTTTTCTCTCAATGAGAAGGGCGAGCTGGATGCTATTTCTCAAATTCCAGTCATTTGTGAGTACCAAGATGTCTTTCCAGAAGAGCTTCCGGGTATGCCTCCTCATCGGCCAGTCGAGTTCGTTATTGATCTTGAGCCTGGAACGGAACCCGTTTGCAAGCGTCCATACAAGCTTGGACCCAAGGAGCTGACGGAATTGAAGAAACAGCTCGATGAACAAGAGCGTCTGGGTTTGATCAGACCGAGTTCATCTCCATGGGGTTGTGGAGTTCTTTTTGTCCAGAAGAAGGATGGCACGGACCGACTTTGCGTCGATTACCGTCCATTGAACAAGAAGACAATCAAGAACAAGTATCCACTTCCCAACATCAATGAGCTTTTCGAGCAACTCAAAGGTGCTAAAGTATTCTCCAAGCTTGACCTTCGTATGGGTTATCATCAGATTCGCATTCGTGAACAAGATATTCCCAAGACAGCATTCAGAACAAGCTATGGTTCTTATGAATATACTGTCATGTCTTTCGGCCTTGTCAATGCTCCTCCAACGTTCTCTCGCATGATGAACTTTATCTTCAACCCCTACACCAATGAATTCGTCTTGGTGTATCTCGATGATATCTTGGTCTTCTCCAAGAATAAGCAGGATCATGCCAAACATTTGCGATTGGTGCTCGACAAGCTCAGAGAGCATCAATTCTATGCGAAGTTTTCCAAATGTGAGTTCTGGTTTGATGAAGTTCTTTACCTTGGTCATATCATCTCTGCCAAGGGCATTGCAGTTAATCCCGCGAAGGTTTCTGCAGTTCTGAATTGGGAACCTCCTCAGAATGTCAAGCAGCTCCGCAGTTTTCTTGGTCTTGCAAGCTATTGCCGAAGATTCGTTGAGAACTTCTCTAAGATTGCAAAGCCTCTTTCCAACCTCCTCCAGAAGCATGTCGAGTATGTCTGGACGCCTGAGTGTGACATTGCTTTCAACACCCTCAAAGAGAAGCTAGTCACAGCTCCTGTCTTGACTCCTCCTGATGAATCCAAGCCATTCGAAGTATTCTGTGATGCTTCCCTTCAAGGTCCGGTGCTGTGTTGATGCAAGAGAAAAAAGTTGTGGCCTATGCCTCTCGTCAGTTGAAGCCCAACGAAAAGAACTACCCCACTCACGATCTTGAGTTGGCGGCAGTTGTCCATGCATTGATAACATGGAGACATCTCTTATTGGGAAGGCAAGTAGACATTTTCACCGATCACAAGAGTCTCAAGTATATCTTCACTCAACCCAACCTTAACCTCAGGCAAACTCGATGGGTCGAAATGATTCAAGAGTACAATGCGAGTATTGAATATACTCCTGGCAAGGCGAATGTGATTGCAGATGCTCTGAGCAGAAAGGCTTATTGCAACAGTCTAATTCTCAAGCCATTTCAACCTGATCTTTGTGAAGCTTTCCGCAAGCTGAATCTTCAAGTTGTTCCTCAAGGCTTTCTTGCCAACCTCTTAGCCTCTCCTACTTTGGAAGAGCAAATTCGTGAGGCACAACTCCTGGATACCATGGGGAAGAAGGTGAAACATGGTATTGACAAGGGCATTCCCAAATACAAGTGCTATCGCTTGGATGACAAAGATACTCTTTTCTTCGAGGATCGAATTGTGGTTCCCAAAGGTGATCTAAGAAAAGTCATCATGAATGAGGCACACAATTCCCTCCTATCCATTCATCCTGGAAGTTCAAAGATGTACCATGACCTCAAGCAGTCGTATTGGTGGACTCGAATGAAGCGAGAAATTGCTGAATTCGTGAATGAATGTGATGTCTGCAGAAGAGTGAAAGCAGAACACCAACGACCAGCTGGTCTCCTCCAACCTCTTGCTATTCCGGAATGGAAGTTTGACCATATCGAGATGGACTTTATGACTGGTTTTCCTAAGTCCAAGCGTGGAAATGATGCTATCTTCGTTGTCATTGACAAGCTTATTAAAGTCGCTCATTTTCTTCCTATAAAAGAATCTATCACAGCAGCTCAGCTGGCAGAGCTATATACCTCCAGAATTGTCTCCTTGCACGGCATTCCACAATTGATATCTTCAGATCGTGGAAGCATCTTCACTTCTAAGTTTTGGGACTCCTTTCAGACGGCCATGGGCACCAACATTTGTTTCACCACAGCTTTCCATCCTCAAACAAGTGGCCAAGTCGAGCGAGTCAATCAAATCCTTGAAGATATGCTCAGGGCTTGTGTCATCTCTTTCGGTATGAAGTGGGAAGATTATCTTCCATATGCCGAGTTCTCCTACAATAACAGCTTCCAAGCGAGTTCGGGCAAGGCCCCATTCGAAATTCTCTACGGCAGAAAGTGCCGTACTCCTCTCAATTGGTCTGAGACAGGTGAACGCCAACTTCTTGGCAACGACTTGATCACAAAAGCCGAAGAAATGTGCAAAGTCATTCGTGAGAATCTCAAAGCCGCGCAATCGCGACAAAAGAGCTATTATGATAGCACGCACCGTGACTTGGCTTTTGAAATCGAAGACCATGTCTACCTCCGTGTCTCTCCAATGAGAGGCACTTGTCGCTTCGGTATCAAAGGGAAGCTTTCCCCTAGATACGTGGGTCCTTTCAAGATCATTGGCAAAAGAGGCGACCTCGCCTATCAACTTGAGCTTCCGTCCAACTTTGCGAACGTGCATGATGTGTTTCACGTGTCACAGCTTCGCAAGTGCTTCAAGACTCCTAAGCGCACTATCAACTTCGAAGAGATCGACCTCCAAGAAGATCTCTCTTATCATGAGCACCCCGTTGCTATTCTTGAAGAAACCGAGCGCAAGACTCGCAACAAGTCAATCAAATTCCTGAAAGTGAAGTGGTCACACCATTCCGATCGAGAAGCCACCTGGGAGCGCGAGGATCACCTCCGTTCCGAATATCCGAGGTTCTTTCAGTCCTAGATCTCGGGACGAGATCCTCTTGTAGTGGTGGAGTGTTGTAACACCCCGAATGTAACTTTCCATCTTTGTATCTCCAACTCCTGCCATTTTCGGCTATGTGATATGATATTCCCTCCGTGGTTGGGTTTTGTCTTTTGTTTTGCATTTTATTCATGTCATGCATATCATATCATGTCATCATGTGCATCTCATTTGCATACGTGTTCGTCTCATGCATCCGAGCATTTTCCCCGTTGTCCGTTTCACAATCCGACACTCCCACATGCATCGGCGCACCCCTCTTGTCTCTTTTTTGTGTGCGGGTGTTAAACGTTCTCGGAATGGACCGAGCCTTGTCAAGTGGACTTGGTATAGCACCGGTAGACCACCTGTCAAGTTTCGGGTCATTTGGGGCTCGTTTGGTACTCCAACGGTTAACCGCATAACCGCAAAGGCCTCTTTTGAGTTGCAGCCCAACACCCCTCCAAAAGAGCCCAACAACCCATCTAAGTCACTTCCATGCTCTCCGTCGTCGGATCACGATCGTGTGGGCGAAAACCGCACCTCATTTGGACACTCCTAGCTTCATCTACCTATAAATATGTGCTTCCCCCCAGATTTTTCGCAGTCCAACCCTAGCCCCGCTCCTCTCCGCACCGCCGGATGCGTCCGCCCGCCGCCGCCGTCCTCCGCGCCTCCGGTCGCCGCCCATCTCCGCCGCCGTCGCCAGCCTTCGCGCCCCCCCGCCGCCCGGGCCGGATCTCGCCGCCACCGTCCCGGCCAACTCCGGCAGCCGCGTCCCCGCGCCCCCGGCCGTCCTCGATCCACGCGCTCGGATCCAGATCCACCCCCTCTGGTTGACTTTCTTCTCCCCCGAGATTCGTCTGTCTTTTCTGGCATTAATTTTTGTCGCATGTTCATTGCCCCACAACTTTGTACCCATGGCTCCGTTTTGGGTGTGTAGCATACCGAATTGTTTGCCTCGAAGAGCACATCATTTCATCTCATTGCATCATTTTAATTTGAGCTCATCTTGATGCCCGAAATGCTGTTGGAAGAGTGCTTCATAATGTTAGTTTCAGATTCGTATCAAAACATGCACTTTTGTCATTTTTGCCATGATTGATGTGTGCATCCTATGTACTTGATCCCTACATGTGTTTTGAACTATGCCATGTCTTCTTTATAGAGGTGCTTACCATGTATTTTTGTGATCAATGTGGTGACTAGCACAAGCATGCAAACTAGGCTTCGTGATATTGCTGATTTTAGTCCCTGTTCTGCTGTTATTTTCATGCCATGTAAACATGTTTCTACAGAGAGATCCATGCATAATTTGAGATACTTCAGTAAGGGTGTTTTGAACATATGGTTATGATCTATCCATCCATGCCCCTGGTTGCAATTATGGAGTAGTCTAGCATGTCATTTTCGTGCTCTACTTTTGCTTCAAAATGTTTCCTGGCAGATTGTTTACATGTTATTCAATTTTGCCAAGGTTGTTGTAGTTGATCCGTGTATGCTATGATGTTATTCTTGCCATGTATAGCTTCTTTGTCATGTCTTCTTGATGGATGTATGCTTAGTTCATCATGAAATGCTCTATAGTGAGTGCATCGAGCTCACGAAGGTGCATTAGTAGTTCTGTCAATGCCATGCTCTGTTTGCTGAATCTGTTAACGAAACTTGCTATGTTTACATGGGTGCCATCATATTTTCTGATCCTTTTTGGCTTATGGT
Organism: Triticum dicoccoides; assembly: GCF_002162155.2. Taxonomy (NCBI): domain Eukaryota; kingdom Viridiplantae; phylum Streptophyta; class Magnoliopsida; order Poales; family Poaceae; genus Triticum; species Triticum dicoccoides. The sequence continues at coordinate 491,656,651 of NC_041385.1, forward strand.
CAGTAAGGGACTTCCATCTATGCTTTGATTAGATTCATGCCATGCCATGTTTTGCTATTATAAGTTCCTGTAGCATGTTGATAACTTGCTACGAACATTGCTTCGTGATGCTGTTTATGCCATGTCCAACCAGATATTTTTTGCACTTTCACCATGCTTGTTCGAACCTGTTATGATGTGATTTAGCCGTAGCTTAGTGTTCCTCTTTTGTTAAGCATCTCCTGTAGATCAGTGCCAAATGTTTTGTTTTTATGTTGGGGTGTTGTAGCATAGTTTCTTGTTGCATGCTAAGTAGCATCATGCTGTTAATCGCAGCCTTGTGCCATTCTTGTCTTGCTTGCCATTTGCAAACCGTGCATCCGAATCCGGTGATCTTTATATCGATTTCAACCGAAATCATCTCATCTTTCTAGCGGCATACTTGGTTTGCCAAGTTGATGCCTTGTTCATCATATTTCCTTCCGAAGCACGCATATGCATTGCATATCACATCTCGCATATCATGACATGTATTGCATCATGTTGCTTGTGCATTGCACCATGATTTATTGTGGTTCCTTCACTTGTGTTCTTGCTTTGGGTAGAGCCAGGAGACGAGTACGTGCACGAGGAACTTGTTGAGAGCGCTTACGAGGATCAATCCTTCGACAACTCTTAGAACCTTGCAGGCAAGATGACCATACCTTCGATATCCCTTCTATATTTGCTTGCTAGTACTCGCTCTATCACTATGTTAGCTCTACCTGCCATTGTTTATCATGCCTCCCTATTGCCACATCAAACCTCTAACCATCCAGTCCTAGCAAACCGTTGTTTGGGCATGTCACCGCTTTTGCTCAGCCCCTCTTATAGCGTTGTTAGTTGCAGGTGAAGATGAAGTTTGTTCCTGGTCGGAACATGGATATTTTGGGATATCACAATATCTCCTGTTTAATTAATGCACCTTATATACTTGGTAAAGGGTGGAAGGCTCGGCCTTATGCCTGGTGACTTGTTCCACTCTTGCCGCCCTACTTTCCGTCATACCGGTGTTATGTTCCTTGATTTTGCGTTCCTTATACGGTTGGGTGATTTATGGGACCCCCTTGACAGTTCGCTTTGAATAAAACTCCTCCAGCAAGGCCCAACCTTGGTTTTACCATTTGCCACCTAAGCCTTTTCCCTTGGGTTTTCGCAAGCCCAAGGGTCATCTTTATTTTAACCCCCCCCCCCCGGGCCAGTGCTCCTTCGAGTGTTGGTCCGAAATGGGCAGACTGCGGGGCCACCACGGGGCAACTCGAGGTCTGGTTTTACTCGTAGGCTGACCTATCCGGTGTGCCCTGAGAACGAGATACGTGCGACTCCTATCGGGATTTGTCGGCACATCGGGCGGCTTTGCTGGTCTTGTTTTACCATTGTCCCAATGTTTTTTGAACCGGGATTCCGAGGTTGATCGGGTCTTCCCGGGAGAAGGTATATCCTTCGTTGACCGTGAGAGCTTGTTATGGGCTAAGTTGGGACACCCCTGCAGGGTATATTATCTTTCGAAAGCCGTGCCCGCTGTTATGAGGCAGATGGGAATTTGTTAATGTTCGGTTGTAGATAACTTGACACTTGACTTCTTTAAAATGCATCAACCGTGTGTGTAGCCGTGATGGTCTCTTCTCGGCGGAGTCCGGGAAGTGAACACGGTTTGAGTTATGCTTGACGTAAGTAGTTTCAGGATCACTTCTTGATCGCTTCTAGCTTCTCGACCGATGCGTTGCTTCTCTTCTTGCTCTCACTTGCGTGTGTTAGCCACCATATATGCTTAGTGCTTGCTGCAGCTCCACCATATTACCCCTTTTCCTACCTATGAGCTTAAATAGTCTTGATCTCGCGGGTGTGAGATTGCTGAGTCCTCGTGACTCACAGATTCTACCAAAACAGATGCAGGTGCCGAGGATACCAGCGCAGATGGCGCAACTGAGCTGAAGTGGGAATTTGATGAGGCCCTTGGTCGTTACTATGTATCGTTTCCAGATGATCAGTAGAGGAGCCCAGTCGGGACGATCGGGGATCTAGCATTTGGGGTTGTCTTCTTTTCATTTGAATTTGACCGTAGCCGGTCTATGAGTGTATTTGAATGATGTATGATCTTAATTATGTATTGTGTGAAGTGACAATTGTAAGCCAACTCTCTTTATCCCATTCTTGTTCATTACATGGGATTGTGTGAAGATGACCCTTCTTGCGACAAAACCACCATGCGGTTATGCCTCTAAGTCGTGCTTCGACACGTGGGAGATATAGCCGCATCGTGGGTGTTACATGTGCAAAGCCTGTTGCCTCCTTGGTGTTCCCTCCTGTGATGAGTCCGATGGTCCGGTTCTCTAAAGGGACTGCCCGAAAGTAGGGTCCTAAAAGAAAGAAAGAAGAAGGGTATGCGGGCCTCGTGGCGGCTGAACCGCACTGTAGGCTGCATCGTTGACTCGCCTCCACCTATGCCCATGGTATTTTGAGTGCGTAGTTGTGTACGCGTGGCACAAATGCCGCCTGAATGGGGCTAGGGCGGAGGCCGGATTGCTAATCGAGCTCTTGGCGTGCCTGACGATCCTGTTGTAGGGTGCTCCGGACTCGCTTGACGGTATTCGGGGTTGTCATGGCCGAATGGGCTGTCTGTCGAAGAAGGTTGATTTGTACTTCTGCCGCAAGGGCCGCAGTGTGCTCTTCCGTACGGAGGGAGCGGTCTATGTTTCCATTGACTGTTATAACCCCACGAGGTCCTAGCATCTTGAGCTTAAGGTATGCATAGTGAGGTACCGCATTGAATCGAGCGAACGCGGTTCGTCCAAGTAGTGCATGATAGCCACTACGGAAAGGGACGATATCGAAGATTAATTCCTCGCTTCGAAAGTTATCCTGAGATCCGAAGACCACTTCCAGTGTTATTGAGCCCGTACAGTGGGCCTCTACCCCTGGAATTACACCTTTAAAGGTGGTTTTGGTGAGTTTGATCTGTGAGGGATCGATGCCCATTTTGCACACTGTGTCCTGATAAAGCAGGTTCAGGCTACTGCCACCGTTCATAAGGACTCGCGTGAGATGGAATCCGTCGATGATTGGGTCAAGGACCAATGCGGCTGAGCTGCCGTGAAGGATGCTGGTAGAATGGTCCCTACGATCGAAGGTGACCGGATAGGATGACCATGGGTTGAACTTTGGGGTGACTGGCTCCATCGCATAGACGTCCCTAAGTGCACGCTTTCATTCCCGTTTGGGAATGTGGGTGGCATAGATTATGTTTACCGTTTTCACCTTGGGAGGGGGGAATTTCTTCTGTCCCCCAGTGTTCGGACGCCGGGGATCCTCGTCATCATCGCTGTGCAGCCCCTTGTCCTTGTTTTTGGCATTCAACTTGCCGGCCTGTTTGAACACCCAGCAATCTCTGCTAGTGTGATTGGCTGGTTTGTCGGGGGTGCCGTGAATCTGGCACGACCGGTCGAGTATGCGGTCCAGACTGGACGATTCCGGATTGTTTCTTTTGAAGAGCTTTTTCCGCTGACCGGATTTTGAGTTGCTGAATCTGGCATTGACTGCCATATCTTCGGTGTTTTCACCATTATTCCGACGTTGATGTCTATTGCGCCCGTGTCTTTCCGTTACTGTCGCGGACATCTGAAGTGCCGGAGTTTCTTGGTGTGGTGCTACTGCGGGCCAGCCAGCTGTCCTTGCCTGCGCAAAAGCGGGTCATGAGTGTTGTGAGGGCCGCCATGGACTTCTGTTTTTCTTGGACGAGGTGTCGGGCGAGCCACTCGTCGTAGATATTATGCTTAAAGGCTGCCAGGGCCTCGGCGTCTGGACAGTCGACAATTTGGTTCTTTTTATTTAGGAACCGAGTCCAGAATTTCCTGGCTGACTCTCCGGGCTGTTGGGTAATGTGACTTAAGTCATCAGCATCCGGTGGTTGCACGTAAGTGCCTTGGAGTTGTCGAGGAATGCATCCTCAAGATTTTCCCAACTGCCGATGGAGTTTGCCGGCAGGCTATTCAGCCAATGTCTGGCTGGTCCTTTAAGCTTAAGGGGGAGATACTTGATGGCATGTAGATCATCACCGCGGGCCATGTGAATGTCGAGAAGGAAATCTTCGATCCATACCACGGGGTCTGTTGTGCCATCGTATGATTCGATGTTGATGGGTTTAAACCTTCTGGGAATTCATGATCCATTACTTCATAAGTGAAGCAGAGGGGGTGTGCGGCGTCTCTGTGCCGGGCTATGTCATGACGCAGTTCGACTAAGTCTAGTCGGTTATGTTCGGCGTGGCCGGACTTATTATTAGTGTATCCGGCATGACGGTCATCGTCATGTGCTGTGGCGCGCCCCCGTGATCCATAGATCGATCTTGGTTGTCCTGCGTTGTTTTCCAATATGTCTCACAGGTCCTGTGTATTGCCCCGGGCCATAGTGAACTGACGTGGGGGTGCGGGCTGGTATTTGGCCTGATACGCCATTTTATCCCGGCCATGAGGTGGCCGGTCAGCCTCGTCTTGTGCTGGTAGTGTAGGCTCTACGGCCTCCTCCTCTAGCTGAGGTAGCAACTTGTGCTTTGGGTAGCCCTTGGTGGGGGGCCCGAGTCCATATTCCTCGGCTGCCGGGACCTCGGTCCATCTGTCTGTGAGCAGATCTTGATCAGCTTGGAGCTGATGCTGCTTCTTTTTCCGGCTTCTTGCAGTGGCTATAAGCCGGCGCTTAAAGTGCTCCTGCTTTATTGGATCTTCGGGTACACCGAATTTATCATCGTCGAGGCTCACCTCGTCTTCGGAGGGAGGCATATAGTTGTCAACCTCCACGTATCCGTCCGTCGCCTGTTCCTCGGCGCTGACCTGCCCGTGTTCCTGTTCGGCCTATTCAAAGGTAGGCTGATTAGGATTGTATTCCTCTTCGGCACCATCTGGGTTGTTTTCTTCTCCTGTGCCGGTATTGCTATGGTGGAGCTTAGAGTGGCGCCGATGATGCCCATGCTTTGGTTTCTTCCCTAAGCGGTTATCTTCTGTTGCCTCATCGCCATTGTTTTCTTTGGGGGTGTCCACCATATATATATGTCATACGAAGAGGTGGCTGTCCAGCGCCCTATGGGCGGTGGTTCCTGTTCTTCTCCCGCATCATCATCTATACCGTCGATGTCTTTGGAGTCGAAGTCAAGCACGTCGGTCAAATCATCGACAATGGCTATTAAGTGGGTGGTGGGTGGGTAACGGATTTCTTCGTCGCCTGCTTCCCACTCGAGCCGGACATAGTTCGGCCAGGAATCTCCTGACAGAGAGAGAGAGACCTTAATGAGTTTAGCACATCGCCAAAGGGGGAGTGCTGAAAGATATCCGTGGCGGTGAACTCCATTATTGGAGCCCAATCGGACTCGATGGGCCCGGGCGCGCGCGGTTCGGAACCCACATCCGGACAAAGGTCCAGGGGTCCAGTGATGCAGATTCCCTTAACGGCAGAGTCTGTGTTTGGCTCTACCGCCGAAGTGCGTGCGGCCTCCGAGGCGGGGTCCATCCACCCGTCCTCGGACGACGTGATCTGCCCCGGATTTAGGTCCGGGGCATCTGCAGGGGCGATATCCCGAATACTGTCCGACAACAGATTTAAGTCGTGCTTGTCGTGACTGTTCGGCGCTCCTGATAGGGCCCGAATCCGTTGAAGATCAAGTATCCGCAGATATCGGCCGTGTAATTCAAGTTGCCGAACCTGACCTGATGCCCAGGGGCGTAGCTGTCGATCTGCTCCAGATGGCCAAGCGAGTTGGCCTGCAGTGCGAAGCCGCCGGACACGAAGATCTGTCCGGGGAGAAAAGTCTCGCCCTGGACTGCGTTGTTGAAGGTTGAGGGAGCCATCGAGCCTTACAGCGACGACACAGAGGAACTCTCAACGAAAGCACCAATGTCGGTGTCAAAACCGGCGGATCTCGGGTAGGGGGTCCCGAACTGTGCGTCTAAGGCTAATGGTAACAGGAGACTGGGGACACGATGTTTACCCAGGTTCGGGCCCTCTCGATGGAGGTAATACCCTACTTCCTGCTTGATAGATCTTGATGATATGAGTATTACAAGAGTTGATCTACCACAAGATCGTAGAGGCTAAACCCTAGAAGCTAGCCTATGATTATGATTGTTGTTGTCCTACGAACTAAACTCTCCGGTTTATATAAACACCGGAGGGGGCTAGGGTTACACAGAGTCGGTTACAGAGAAGGATATCTAACATCCGAATCGCCAAGCTTGCCTTCCGCGCAAAGGAGAGTCCCATCCGGACACGGGACGAAGTCTTAAATCTTGTATCTTCATAGTCCAACAGTCCGGCCAAAGTATATAGTCCAGCTGTCCGGATACCCCCTTATCCAGGACTCCCTCACCTGTTGCTAGACTTGAGGCTATTCGCATATTACTTGCTTATGCTAACCATCATAATATCACTTTATATCAAATGGATGTGAAAAGTGCATTCCTCAATGGTAAGCTTGAGGAAGAAGTATATGTTGCTCAACCCCCAGCTTTTGAAGATCCAAAACATCCTGACAAAGTCTTCAGACTCAATAAGGCCCTGTATGGCCTCAAGCAGGCCCCTTGGGCATGGTATGATACTTTGAAGGAATTACTCATGAAGAAAGGCTTCAAACCCGGTTCACTTGACCCAACTCTTTTTACTAAATCTTATGATAGTGAATTGTTTGTGTGCCACGTATATGTTGATGATATTATCTTTGGCTGTACTAACCAACGTTATAGTGATGAATTTGCCTATATGATGAGTGAAGAATATCAAATGTCTACGATGGGAGAATTGAAATTCTTTTTAGGTCTTCAAATTCGTCAACAGCGCAATTGCATATTTATATCTCAGGAGAAATACCTCAAAGATGTATTGAGGAAATTCGGCATGCAAGATTGCAAAGGGGTCAAAATTCCTATGCCCATAAGTGGCCATCTGTGCACAGATGAAAATGGTATCGACTTCGATCAAAAGGTATACCGCGCCATGATTGGCTCTTTATTGTATTTATGTGCATCTAGGCCAGATATTATGCTTAGTGTTTGCATGTGTGCCTGATTTCAAGCTACACCGAAGGAATCACACCATAAGGCTGTGAAGCGTATTCTTCGATATCTAGCTCACACACCAACACTTGGATTATGGTACCCCAAGGGCTCGGCTTTTGATCTCATTGGATATTCAGACTCTGACTATGCTGGTGATCGCGTGGACCGCAAGTCAACATCTGGCACATGCCATTTCCTCAGACGATCTTTGGTCTGTTGGTCCTCGAAGAAACAGAACTGTGTATCACTATCTACAGCTGAAGCTGAGTACATTGTTGCTGGTTCTTGCTATGCTCAATTGTTGTGGATGAAGCAAACTCTCAAGGACTACGGCGTCAACATGAAGAATGTGCCTCTCTACTGTGACAATGAGAGTGCAATCAAGATTGCTCACAACCCAGTTCAGCACTCGAAGACAAAGCACATCCAAATTCGTCATCATTTTCTTCATGATCATGTGTGGAAGGGCGACATCTCTATTGATCATGTACGGACTGAAGAACAGCTAGCAGATATCTTCACAAAGCCCTTGGATGAGAAGAGATTTAGCAAATTGAGGTGTGAGCTAAATATCCTAGAATCTTCGAGTGTTCTTTGAAAAGAACACTCATCCTAACACTTATGCAAAACTGAAGACTTAGATGCACAAGACACAACAAAGTAATGTTTTTCTTCAATCAATGAATACTAACCCTCTAAGTGTGAAGAAATTAACGAAGAAATTGATTCTCAGAGCCCTACGATAATTGTACGCGGTGTCTGAAATCAGCTTTCTTATACGGTGGGTAACGCCACCACCAAAAGTTGAAAATCTTCAATTTGAGTTTTTCCTCAGTTTTTTTTTGAAATTTCTCAGTTGTTCAAATTCTTCAACTTTGCATTGTCACTCTTTCTGTCGTTGTTCTTTATTTGATTATATATATGAGTTTATGTCCTCTACATCATTCACTTATTGCTCATTCTTCAAGTTGATTTTCTCTACTAAGTGAATGTGATCGGACCCTTCCCCCTCTATGCTAAACTCAACCCAATCTTTTCAGAAATTCTTCATGTGCGTTCTATTTGAAACTCGTTCAAAATCTTCACTGTGTCCTTGTCAGCTGAAGAATTTGCGAACGGAACTTTTTACTTATCTTATCTAATTTTTCGGCTTTGCCGCTCAAACCGTTCCGCAACCCACGATAATACTTTTCTATTCACCCACGATCTCACACGATCGCCACCTCTTAGTACGTGGGTGACACATGTCAAGCGAATGAGAAGGGTCAGGGGCACGTTCGTCCAAATTCCTCGGGCGTACAGTTTATTCACTCCGACTATAAATACCCCCTCCCCTTCCTCACTTCGTTTTTACTCCGCTCGTTCTCACTCCCGCTCGAGCTTCTCAAACCCTAGCACCGTCGCTACTTCATCGTCGCCAGGGAGGAAGAGCTTCACTGCCTCGACCTCGTCGCCATCGTACTCGCGCCGGCTGCAGATTTCTTCACTCCGCCGCCGCCGTAGCTGTCGTCCTATGCCGAGTTAGGGCGTGGAAGATCTGAATTGACGAACTTCACATCTACACTTCCCAGTTCGTCGTGTTCTTCATCAAGGGTAATTAAAAGTTACTTTTACTGCCCTCTTTGATTCAAATGTTTTCTTAAAAATCTTCAAAGGTGTTTATTCAAATCTTCACACAGTGAACACCTCACATGTCATCTGCTCTAGATTCGTTTCTCTAAGCAATAATTTTTCTTCAAGATTCCTCAATTGTGTGGATCTTCGATCTATACCACTCTGGAACCTAAGACAAAGCACGCTTAGTGAAATTCTTCAAGACTCATCTGGTCAAATTCCTCAAACTTATCTTTTTGAAAAACCTTCCGAGAACGCATATGACCTCTCCAAATTCATCGCAACTATACTCTGTTCACAGGTACTCATGTCTGCTGCTGAATCACTAGGTTCTCATCAACTTAACTCATTTGCAGCATTCCTCGAAGAAAAGTTGCATACATCTTCAAAAAATTCCATTGTTCATATTCCTCAGCTGAAGAAAATGGCTGATGGTAAGAAGCCACAGAAGGGTGGAAAGAGGCCTGAGGTCAATACTGCTTTCGAGATCCCTGATGACATATACAAGGATTACTGCACTCCTGATGAGGCCAAATTTGGCAAAGAGGACAAAAATCAGCGCAAGCTGCGCATACAAAGGATAGAGAGGAGATGGGCACAAGAATGGAGGGAGTACAAATATGTTACTCCCAAGTATATGAAGAAATTTGCTCTCAACCCTCCATGCCCAAGACCTCCGTTGGCACCTGGCCAATTGGCAGACCCCACCAGCCTCAAGCACGGTGAGGATTATCCTAATGAATGGGCAAAGCGCCGGGCCAAACTGGCCAAACAGGCAAAAGAAGTAGTGAGGAAATTTAATGAAGACTCTGTTGCTGCTGCTACAGCTGCTAAGGCCTCTGCAAGCAAGCCAAAGAAGGCCATGCCTAAGAAGCCTGCTCACAAGCCAAATGCTTCACCCTCAATGCCCTCACGGCCAAGCTCCTCTACAATGCCCTCACGGCTAGATTCTTCAAAGCCCTCACGGCCAACTCCTCAAACTTCTCCTCCTCCTTCAAAGTCTTCAGCTCCTCCAACAAAGTACTCAGCTGCTCCAACTAAATCCTATGCACCTGTGCATCTCGCCACGTGCCAAAGGACTACTGGCATCTCAATTGCCTCAGGAGCATCTGCAAGTTCCTTAGCTGCACCAAATTCTTCAACTGGTCCCTCTCTGCTGAAGAAACAGGCCACTGCTGGACGAGGCCCTCTACCAAGTCCTCACAAGAAGCAGGTCGTTTTTCAAGTGCCGTTTGATGATGATGAGGCTGATGATGAAGAAATTACCAAAATCATCAGAGACAGGCAGGTCAAGGCCGCTAGAGCGAAAGGCAGCAATGTGCCAATGTTACTGGATCCGAAGTTGATCCTAGATTTCATTGACTTATGGCACAAGGACCCGAACACACTTTTGCCGGAGATGAACCTCACTCCTGATCAAAGTTATGTCTTGAATGACTTTATTGAAGAACAAAAATGGAAGTATGACCAAGCAAGGTCATTGAAGAAAGCGCAGTACAAGAAGCAGCGCTACCTAAAGGACAACGTCCTCAATCTTTCGCGTGAGCAGCTTATTGTGCTGCAAGCTGAAATCAAGAAGCTCAGCGAAGAATTTGAAGCCTACAAGGCTGACTGGAAGGGCGCCAAGGTCCGGTTCGTCAAGCTGACAAAGACATTCACTTCAAGTGTTGCTGCTCATGTGCGCATTGAACTCACTCCAGCTGAAGCATCTATTCAACCTACTGAAGAACATGCCAGCACCGCTGATGACAATCAGGCTGCTGAAGAAAATGAAAGTACCAGGGCTGATGTCTGCATTCCAGCCGCTGATGAAATTGCCAGGGCATCCACTAGTGTTGCGCCTGAAGAAAATGAAGAAGTCAGGGCAGCTGCATCAATTGTACCTGAAGAAAATGAACCAAATTCCTCTGGTCCTCCTGCACCAACGCTAACGCCAACTCCAATCCTTCCATTTGCATCAGATGTGAAGAAGACCAAGGCTGCAGAGCTTGTAGCAATGAAGAAAAGGAAGGCATCAACTTCATCAGATTCTTTAGCTCCAAAGAAGATGAAGCCTTTAACAAGCTCATTTGACAACCCAATTGATGCCGTTCCTGTCTCATCCATGCCATCAAAGGACCTTGTTCCTTTTGATGAAGATTATGTGATTCCAAGTGAATCAGATGAAGAAATTTCTTCTGCTGATTCGTCAGAGCAGTTGGATGAAGAAATTGAAGTGGATGCAATCCCTTCAACACTAGTTGTCTCCTCGCCTATGCCTCAGTTTACTGCTGAAGAGGCCGGGTTGAAGAAATGGCAGATGAAGAAGTAGACATTGGCTGTACCACTCCCGTGCTGAATGATGACTTTTGGGAAATTCAGCACCCCAACTCTCCACTGTTCACTCCACTTCAACAAATTCCTCAGTCCCCTGTTGCTACTGAAGTACAAATGGGATCTGATGAATATCATGCAACCCCCTCTGTTCATGAAGAGATTCCAGCCACTAGTGCTGATGAAAATGTCAATGAAGAATTGATGATCCAGGCTGCAACTAAAGAAGAGCCTGAAATTCCTCAGCATGTGGATCCTGAGATTGCAATTCCTGAGGTGGTGATGCAATTGACTGATACTCCTCAGCCCAAGCCAAAGGATCCCTTTTCGAAGAAGCAGAAATTCAAGGCCGATGACTTCTTCGGCGAGCACGTGTTCTTCACTAATTATAATCCTTATGACTCTGCTCGTCTTAGAAGGAGGCGCTTTTGGACTGCCAGCCAGGCCAATTTCCATTCTTCACTACTTTTCAACAAAAAACAAAGTCTTCGACCACGAGCATATTCCTCATGTGGATATGGAATCAATGCCTTGCTTCTCTCCAGTTCTCGGTGTGACTGACGATGCAGGACTGCTCAACTTTTGCACTGACATTGTTGATTGGAATGAAGAGCTTATTCTTCAGTTCTATGCAACACTGCACATCACAGGTGATGCTGATGATATCAACACTTGGGTGTTGGACTGGATGACCGAAAACACTCACTATAAGGCATCGGCCTCTGAATTACTTCATGCCCTGCTAATCAGTCCTCCACCTGAAGGTGCTCGTTGTCTGTACCAAGAACCTGAACGTACTGCTCATTACATGCAAGTGCTAATGAAGCCTTTGAAGCCCGGTCAAGCCCCAAGGACCGAATTCCTCATGAAGGAATTACTGTATGTGCCACGAACACTCTATCGCATTCTGACGAAGACTTTGAGTCCTATCAAAGGCCACGACTCATCTGATGAGGACATAGTTGGCATCATGAAGAATCTGCTATTCAACATCATGCATGACATCCCTGTCAATTGTCATGATTTCTTCATGAGGACTCTAGCAAATGTTGCAGTTTCTCCGTTTGAGCTGAAGCCTTATGCTCCTTGGATTATGAGATTCATCAGAACAAGGTCTTCACTCGACTACAAAGCTGATACACTCAACCATGGCAGCTACTTGCCCCCTATTGAAGTCCCTCAAGCGGACATTTTCCTCAGCTGATGAAAAGGGCAAGGCCACTGCTATTTTTGATGAAGGCATTCATCCATTGGATGGTCAGTTTTGCAAAGCTGCATCTTATTCCACCAATGATGACTCTGCCACTCATGATTCTGCTGCCAATGCTCCCAAGTTAAATCCTCAAGCCACTGCTCCTCGTGTGATGACTGACCGTGAGGTACTTTTTAGTCTTCACCAGAAGGTGGATTGAAACCACAAATGGGTTAAGCGTCAGTTTGGTTCTATTCTTCACAACATGACTTCTACACATAATGCAGTGAAGAAAATCCATTACTACCTCCATGAAGTCTTTGATCGCACCTGGGCTATTCTGTCACATCTATATGGTGAAGAAGATCTGAAGCAAATGGGCTTCAAGCAAGATTTTGACTGGTCTGCTCCTCCACCGAAGAAATACAAGAAGGTCAAGGTTCCTTCCTTGGTAGCTAGTTCATATTCTTCATCACGCGACACAGACGAGTATGAAGACTTGGACGACACTGCGGCAGGCCCTACAACTACACACGACCCCAACAACACTGGCGCTCCTCCATCATCATGATATTCTTCAGGGGCGTTAGTCCTCATTTTCAACCCTTTTGGTCATTCGATGACAAAGGGGGAGAAATTTGAGTTAGTCTTCAAGCGGATCTATCTTATATGGGCATTTTTTGCTAAGTTACAACTCTCGTTCTTTTGATGACTTTGCTGGATCGAGTTGTAAACTTAAACTCTATGGTGTTCTGATACTTTTGCTAAGTTCTTCTGCATGATTATTCCTTATTAATGTCAATGCACGCATGCTGAATTACATCAGTCACCATCTTTCATCATGCATTTCAAATTCTTCATATTATATGTCAAATGTGTGTATGAATTACAAGATATAGGGGGAGATCTCCACGATTTTACTCTTCATGTGTGCATTGCTTCAAAAGCAAATTCCTCACTATGCACATCTTCAAGGGGGAGTTCTTCTATATCTTGCAATGAAATTCCTCAACATCAGTATTTACACTTCATATGTTTATCCCCGTTGAAAACTTAACCTATATAGTCATCAATCACCAAAAAGGGGGAGATTGTAAGTGCATCTAGTGCCCCTTAGTGATTTTGGTGTATTGTAGACTTATAGGTTAAGGGACTGATGCGTTTGTGAGTGTACACATGTCTATAAGTCTATGAGGAGTTTGATAATTACAGAGAAAGACGACCCCTAAAAATGAAGTTCTTCAACTGAAGACTTTGGATTTCTGAAGACTTTCTGAAGACTTTGAAAGTGAAGAAATTGGTGTGACCTTGAAGACTTGGAATTCATTCAAGGAACATGAAGCGTGAAGACTTTTGTTTTCATAGTTTCATTTTCTCTTTCTTGAGTCATAGGAAACACCGTACTATTAAACGGGGTCGAGGAAATACTAAGGAAAAATTTCCATGTGATGCTCAACTCAAAATCCTACACCTACCAATCCATTCGAGTGAAGCCATTGGAAATCTCATACAGTTCAGTCATATTCTTCAGTGACAGAGACGAAGTTCTTCTGGTTGCTGAGGAATTTGTTCTGACTGAGGAGTTAGGAAATCGCCAGTGCGGATTGCCTACATAGTGAGGAACATGATAGCCCTGAGGAATTTGAGAGTCAAAATTCTGACCGTTGTTGTGGTACGCGCTAGCTGTCCCAAAATATCTACCCACCTAACGGTCATATCATTGAAGGGCATTTTTGTCTTATCATCTCGGGCTGCTCCCTAGGCTATAAATAGACGCCCCCTACAACCACTAGCTGGTTGGCTGCTCCGAGAGAAACTCACACTTGCACTACAAAAAAGATACACTTCCGCGATGATACGTGTTTGTCAAAGTAGGCCGCGTTTTTTGTCATGCATGTACATCCATGACGATTTTATGACAGAATCAAGATAGTCATACCTGTGCTATCGTAGAAGTGTTCCATGACATTACCAAAATTATCATCACAGAAGTGTCCACTTCCATGATGATAAATCACGCGTCACATAAGTGCTTTCGTCAAGGGTGACCGACACGTGGTATCCACCGTAACAGAACGCCGTTAAGCTATCGGGTCGGGTTTTGGATCCGATAACCCATTAACAACCCCGACCAATGGGGATTTTCCACGTGTAAAATCATCATTGGCTGGAGGAAACACGTGTCATCTCATCGTTGGGACAGATGTCATCCACTCATTGGATAGAAGGCGCCTATGATACTTCGACACATGGCACGTCCCAATAGAGGCCCATTCCTGTGAAAAGGCCGGCCCGTTTGACTTGGTCAAAAGGTGGCGGGCCGGCCCATTGAAAGCCTGTTAACGGTTTGTTCGCATATAGCCCATTTATAGACCGCTAACCCAAGGCCCGTTACGCCCTATCCGAATTAGGCCCAATAGCGTCAACTGGGCCATCCAATATGATTCCAGCCCATTTTCACTTCTGACCCATGTATTGCCCATGACGTCTTTCGGCCTATATAAGGCCATTTGTAACTCTTGTCCTATTAACGGCCCGTGGTGAAACTGGCCCGTAGTGAACAGCGTATCACTTTACACCCATTAACGGCCCATTGTGAAACTAGCCCGTAATGAACAGTGTATCACCTTATACCCATTAATGGCCCGTTATTTCATTGGGCCGTTTCCAGCCCATTTATCTTTCAGCCTTCTTAGAGCCCATTTATTCTTGGGCTCATTTCCAGCATTCGTTTACTTACGGCCCATTACTGTCATTTTCTACTTGTGGGCCAAATTCAGCCCGTGGTTATAGTCGGCCCGTTTGTGGTCCGTTAATACGTTGGGCCGTTTTCATAGCGTCATCAAATTCGGCCTATTAACGATGGCCCGTTATGGTCGGCCCATGAACGAACGATTCCAACTCTAGCCCGTTTACGGCCATAATGTGGTCTGTTTGGCCCATGTTTGGCCAATCGATCATACGACCCGTATAAGGCCCATTGATGATACGGCCCGTAGAAGGCCCATTGTTTCTACGGCCCGTACAAGGCCCACTATTTCTATGGCCCGTAGAAGGCCCACTGTTTCTATGGCCCGTAGGAGGCCCAGTGTCACTACAGTAAATATTAGCCCATGGTTATTGTGGCCTAATATTAAAAAATAGGTTATTGCAGCCACTAGCAAACCGCGGAAAAAGAACTGCAATGACTACAAGCAAACAAATAAACAAGACAACAAGGAAATATATAAGCAAGCAACTAACGCTAGGATATCACGGCTATTACACATATTACATCCACTAGGCATCAAAGTTTGCCACCAGTGCAAATATAGGGAACAAAGCAGCATATCATATACACTGGTTGTCAAAGTGGGTGACCAGCACAAATAAACGCCACAGCAAAATAAATCCAGAACTGAAACCACTTCAGAAGATCTCAAGAAACAATATCCTGGGTACCAAAAATGCTGGCAAGATGCTTCGCAAGCTTATTAACTTTCTCTTGTTTGGCGCTTAAATCCTCCAACGCTTGTTGTTGCACCAGGAAATATGCATCTGAATTCTGCAGGGACTTCCTCAGTCCTTTGGCTTCCTGTCGTAGCACATCTGATCGATGTCTTTCAACTTGAAGTTGAGACTCAAGAAGACGAACTGACTCAGACAGCGAGTTCGAAGAGCTTGTGCCAGCAGTAGTGGCCAATAACTCGAACACTACATCAAGACAGGACTTTTGGGTTCCCTCACTGTTGTCAAGATAGTTTTTATCAGCTTTCTTGGAGACCAACAGGGATGTCTCACTATCTTGAACCTTATCTGTATTACTTCCTTTACCATTGGATAACGCAGTACTGTTCTCCAATATTTTGTCCGCATTCTAAAAGAGAAACAAGCAGACACATCACATGTTTACCATGTTGTATATGAAACTCATTTTGGTAAATGAGTTCAGTAGTAAAGTGGATAGGATAACAGCATGAAACAAACATATATCTATGTACCATGGTCACTTTATGGTCTATATCATTCTAGTTTTTGTTGCCAAATCAAGATAGAGACACAGTTCAAATAACATTCGTTCAAGACAAAGCAGAATAGACAGAATATAAGTGTGGGAAACTATAGAGCAATAACAACACTTGTAATGTGCATGACATGAGAACATAACTGTTTATTCAATTGAAACTGAAATCAACATAGATCAGGTTACAACAGCAAACCAGTTAAAGAAACAGGTTTAAAACATACCTGTTGCGCCATTGGAGTTTCAATTCCATCCTTCAAATTTGAAAATAGTTGGTATGAGAAAATACAGTAATGCAAGGGCAAAGGAGTATGAACCATAGCTACAAAACCTGACCTGAGAACAAATCTTCTTCTCCTTTAAGTGTTGAGTTGGGATTCAGAGTGGTGGTCCTTGTGCTTTGGGCACTGCAATTCCCTTACTAACTGCTCGTGTTTGGGTGCTCTGTGGTGGAGACGGTGCTGTGTCAACTAGAACTGGGTTACTATCTGCCGGGGTTGGGGTTAGAAGGGGTGTAGCTGGTTCTCTGTCCAACTGGGTAGGGGTACAATCTGTGAGAGTCTGGGTTATGTGTGGTGGATCTGGTCCTTGGGCAAGTACAACCGTGGTTCTATCTGCATCAACTGGTAGCACTATCTTTTCTGAAGACCGTGTTGTTACTCCCTTAGATACTGCCATCACCCTCTCCAATTCAAATGGCTGATAAACAAGAAAAGTAATTGAAAGTATAGACATTGTATGATAGACAGGTGCAATGGATAGTGGGGAATAAAAGAGGGCATGAAATAATTCATATTTATGTTGTCTAACCAAACAGGATAGCATGACACAATTTCACATATATGATGGCTAACTAAACAGGATAGCATGACACAATTTCACATTATGATGGCTAACTAAAAAGATGGAAAGGCATAGTTCAAAATATGAGACTATGTAAACAGGATGACATGATATAACTATATAATGTGTTTATTAAATAGGTTAGCATGCCATAATTCACATACATTCACGGATAGAATGCCATAAGTCAAAATATGATGACTGTAAACACTAAACAGGATGAGATGATATAACTATATGATGTCTTTATTAAATGGGTTGCCATGCCATAATTCAGATAGATGATGTGTATGTACTATGTAAACATGATGGCATGATATAATTCAAATATATGATTTATATAGTAAGCAAGTAAGCAGATGGCAATCCATATATGATGTAAAAACTAAGCAATGCAAGACAACATGCATGACATGGGTAATATAACCCTGCCAAGTTTGAGCATAGACCTCAGGGGGGAAATAGGACTAGTCATCAGTTTCTGAATCCTCCTCTCAGGAGCTCTCTGTAACCAGCAAGATGTCTGCTTCAGCAGGTAGCATTGTCTGCTCTGAATACCTTGTTTTCACTCCAGATACTTCCATCACCGCTTCAAATGGATGATGCACGGGAAGAGTAGTTGAATATACAAATGTTGTCAACAAATGGAACACGTAATACAAAAAAATGATAACATGATATAATTCACACACATGATGATTGGCTAAACAGCATGTTATTGCATAATTCACATATAAAATGCCTTTGCAACAAGATATCATTGTATAATTCACATGTATAATGTCTTGCAACAAGATGGCAATGCATAATTCACATATATGGTAATTAGACACTGAACAGGTGGCATTCACACAAAGCATGTCTATACTAACCAAATGACATAGCAATCCGAGACACCATACGCACGATATGAGCAACATAACCCTGCCAAGTTAGAGCATACACCTAGGGGGGAGGGGAATAGGACTGGTCATCTGTCTCTGAATCCTCCTCTGAGGAGCTATCTGTAACCAGCGAGATATGCGCTTTGTCAGATAGCATAGTATGCTCTGAAGGCCTTGTTTTCACTCTAGAATTTGCCATCACCATGTCAAATGGCTGATGCACACGAAGAGCAGTTGAATGTACTAACATTGTTGACAAATGTAATATGTAACAAAAGAAGGATGGCCTGATATAATTTACATATAAGATGACTGGCTAAGCAGGATGGCATTGCAAAATTCACATATATGATGTCTGGCTAAACAAGATGGCGTTGCATAATTCACATAAATGATGAATAAACTAAACAGATGGCATTCGCACAAAGGATGTCTAAACTAAGCAGATGACATATTTGATGTATAAAGTAAGCAATGCAAGACACCATATGCATGATATAACCAACATCAGCATGCAAGTTAGAGCGAAGACCTCAGGGGGTAAATAGGAGTTGTCTTCTCCTTCTGAATCCCCCTCAGAACAGATATCTTCCTCTCGATTACAATCCAAAATGCGTGGAGGGGGGCTGCCTTTGCGCCTACCATGGAGTGACGTCTGCATGAAATTTTATTGCCACGCAAGGCTCGTCTCTTTTGCTCTACATGTTCAGTTCCATTGTTTACAATAACTATCATGCATAGGAATGAAACATAGTGAGTTTATGTAAGGAGTGCATGCAGAAATCTAGAGTGATGGTAGCAACCCGTGGATAGACCCAAAACCAATAATAGCAGGCAGATAATGGCTTCAGTTAAAAAATACAGATAATGGCTTCTTTACTGTTTGTTTCCCACCCAACATGAAACTCATAGTAGACACCGGAGATTAATCAGGTAGTGGATAGATACTATTGATTGTGGCCCGATATGTACCCCACAACCATTTAAAAACTCAAGTTTGAACATTAGTTTGGAGTATACTCAGAGTTTAATCGGTGAACAGGACGATAAAGTAGCATGTAATATTAAGCGATGCATAACGTAAGCAGACACAAAAGAGTGCGACCTCTCTTGCGGACCCGTGTAGTCCTCGAGGTCATCTGATTGGTTGATGATAGTAATGCAGTTTTCATGGCCGCCGACGGCGGGGAAGAAGATCTGAGGTGGCGAAAGACAGTCTGGAGGCCGGATCCCTGTTGTGCTGGACCCTTCTATCATTGGAGCAGCTGAGCTGGGGTGGACGACGGCGCAGCAGGAGCGGGACAAACCACGCAAGGTTTTCTTTGACAACTATCTGTAAGAGAAGTAATTTTGTAAGGGCTCGTTTGAATTGGAGGATTCCAACAATACAAGGATAGAAAATAGACAGGAATAGGATAGGAACGCACGTGCAAAACAGAGAATTTAAAAACACAGGATTTCTGCCAATCTGGGTGTTTGATTCACAACAATTGGAAGATCACAGGATGCAAAGAAGCATGGTGAGATTAAGTCAAACCACAAGAAAATATATGGTTATAATGCTATTATGCTACTATATCTTAGTCTTGTGCTTCATGAATAGGAATTTGAAAAGGAGGACAAGTGAAAATTAAAATTCCTACATTTTTTCTTTCAAGGAGACACTAAAGAAACAAATCCATGTGCTCAGTGGACAATATATATAACATGTAGAGTAAAAAAGAGATGCAACAAGTGTACAACCTCTTTGGCGAAGCCATGTCGATCTCAACGTGATTGGTTGTCCGGTGAGGATGCTCCGGCTGACTTTGCTGTCAGAGGAGGCGAAGAAGATCTTAGGCATCTGGAGATGGAGCCCGAGGTACTGCTTCGCTGTGATGGAGGGTTTCGTCGCTGGAGCAGCTCCGATGAGTTGTACGACACCGAGGCTGAAGCAGGACAAGAGAGACAACGAACAATGTTAACCTGAGTGGAATTCTAATAACTGAATGCACTAGCAAGGTGAGGCTACGCGTCGGTCGACTGACTTTTTCATCTCTGGTCAGTCGATTTTGCAGTCGTTGGATACAAAATCAAGGGCTTGCGGTTCATCTTCAACCTCCACCCCCCTGAGCCGCCAGCCACCACCGACCAAATAGCAGCCCCCCGCCGCCCGCCCGCCCCGAAAACACTCCCCACCGCCGGTCCACTGCTGCCCCGGCCATCCCTCTACGCCCCCCGTGCCGAGCTTTTTCTCCGGCGATCCCCACGCCACCACCCCGCCATTGCCGGCGACCACCGCCCCCACCCTGAATCCTAAGATATATAATGGGGTACCTCTCCGACGAGCCCCCCTCCCCGCTGCGGCTGGTTCTTCCTTCACCCTGGCGAGCCCCCCCTGAAAATCGACTGACCCAAAAGTCGATTCAGTCGACTGAAGTGTAGCTAAATCGGAGCAGCATCGCAAGCAAGAGCAAGAGCGAGAGTAGCAGCGCGAGCAAGAGCAGACCAGGAAGGGGACCGAGAGCAAGAGCAGAATAGCAGCGTGAGCGAGAGCTAAGGCAGCAGGAACTCCTACTGATGTGGACGTCACTGCCGAGGGAGCGACGCCGTGGAGAAAGTGGCCGGCAACGCCGCCGTGGATGGAGCCACGCTGTGTCGGCTCGGGACCGAGAGCCGGTAGCACCGTGAGATCGAATCAAGAAGAAAATGCGGTGATTAGTGTACAACCTCTTTGGTGGCGCCGATTAGGCCGCATCTTCATCCGAGAAAATGGCGATGATGATGCTCTTCTGGTGGTGCAGGTGAAGACGGTGGTGTGGGAATGGAGGTGGCACGAAAGACGAGGGGAACATCGGGGCAGCTCCTTGGAGGTGGAGGACGGGGTGGCTGAACCGGTGTGACCACGAGATCAATGATGGATCCTCATCCGACACGATGGATGAGGGACTTCGAGGTGTTGTTGTGGACGACGTCGTCGGGGAAGAGGCTCCGGCTGGGTGGTGGATAGAGCAGGGTGTGGGGCTTCGTTGCGGGTTTTCGCGGCCTCGGTGTACGAATGGGTGGGCGTATGGGATGGCAGTGGGGAACCATGGCTTAGGGACGCGTTTGTCCGAAATGTGGGGTAAGTTACGAAAGTACCCCCACCGATTTGAGGCGCTTCTTTCGGTTCAGGGGTACCACGAGCATTTCATGTGTCGGGATTTCACAGGAGGTGGGAGTTTTCCCGCGCGTTGTAATTTCGGAATAGCAAGGCGTGGGTTGAGATGGAGGGACTTGTCGGAGCACGACGAGACAAAGATATATCTTAAATATTTCGGGCTAACAAGGCGCGGGTTGAAATTTCCGGACAAGCCTAACGTGTATTGTACCAAATCAATGCGCACTACAAATGTCACTCAAAACTTTGAATTCATGTTATGTTCAATTAAAATATTTCGCTACATGTATAATGCAGGCAACCTACTACTCAAATGAACGTTTTAGTGCATTCCAAACGTATATACTACCGCTTCAATATGAACTAAATTTGAATTCGTTTCTCTATTTGAATAAGATCTACAGTAATGATTGTTGTGAAGTAAAAGCATTTGAATTCATTTCTATGTTTTAATAAGATCTACAATCATCATTATTGTCAAGTTAAACCACCGTTTGTGTATTATGTTCACAGCACACCACATGATTAGTCTCAAGTTACATATGAACTATGTGTACTATATGAACTCGAACTCGTTTGTTTGAATCCACTTTATTTTGATTTCAAATCACACTACATTTCTAGCTCTAGCTAGATCTTCATAATCTAAACCATGTCTCATATGTATAATGTGTTTATCACATTATGTGCCCCGCCCCCTACGCCTACAAGTATTTAGATGTGAGTTGCAAACACCACACATTACCACAAATTCAAATAAAATGTGATAATGTTCGATATATAGTATTGTTTAGATTGTTTGATATTTAGTTGTAAGCTGCAAACGCCACACATTATCACAAATTCAAATAAAATGTGAGATTGTTTGACGTATAGTATGGTTTAGATTGTTCGGCATTTAGCTGTGAGTTGCAAACACCATGCATTATCACATTATGGTATAACATGTGCACAACACGTGTATCACCACTATATTCATGCATGCATATGTTTAAAACACTATGATCTCCTATTCAAATATATGAATCCGCGTTCATATCAAATTATGATCTTTGTTAGTCTCTTACACCCACACAATCCTCTAACCTTTGTAGCTACCACTAACTTTCTCTCGTGCATGCACACGCCCTCCTCTCCCCCCCCCCTCCCTCGGCATTCTATCCACCGAGCACATTCATTTTTTTCTTTAGGTCGTTCTCCCAGAGTCTCCACAACTCCTTTCCGACACACACCGATCGATAAACCTCTCCAGCGATGCCTGCCTACAACATACACACACACCTTCAATCTCCTCATTTACGTGTCCTTGCCTCGTGTCTCTCATACGGTCACACACCCATGTAAACACTCGCCCCTCTTTTCATCGATCTCACAACCGCACACTCCTCCCCCTATCTAGCTAGTAGTCGGGCCTCTCGCACCACCTCCTAGCTCCATTCTCTCTGTCTATCTATCTCGATGGGCCTTATTTGCCTCTAACAAATGGACGTACACCGACCAATCTCTCGCTATACATATAGCTAGCTTGGTCCTTATAACTCATTTTTACCCACGCATCGATCGATCTACCTCATTAGTTGTGTCTCTCCCTTCCTCCGACAAACAACAATTGATCTATCGATCTAGTTAGATTTTCTTACCAAACACATGGTTCCCCTTCATCATCCATGGATGCGTCCCAATAGATGTATCACGCACATGCACACACAGAAATACATCCCCACTATTATTGATAACATTGCAGTTCCACCCTCAGTTTGTCTAGTAGGCCTCTCCCACCATCTTCGAGAAGTAACTCCATCACCCATCCAGCACTCTACCCCTCTCCCTCCCCCCTCTCTCTCTCTCCTCTTTCTCTCTCTCTCTCTCTGTCCCATCATATTTCCCGTCCTTCAGTTATGTATGGATGTCAACCGATCTCCCTCAAGACATAGCTGGGTCTCTCCTTCTCAACACATATACGAGTCGTTCTACCTCTATAGTTAGGCCTCTGCCTACCCCTCCCCCCTCCCCCCCACACACCGATACA
>NC_041385.1:491679871-491810705 GCF_002162155.2 Triticum dicoccoides
CACTCTAGTCATGTCTCCCTGCCACACACAAACTTGACATGTGCCCTCTAACGTTCCATTAGGCCAGTCGCCCTATATCTTTGACTTGCACACACACACAATTTCGATGGCTCTCTTCATTGATCTCGCACCCACCCACTTGATCCTCTCTTCGACTCTATCGATAGCTATGACCCCTCCCTCTCTTCTCATGGATTGCCCTACCCTCTATATATGATATGGATAGGCCTCCATTTCACACACATTGCATGCAAAATTTTGTTTGAGATGTCATCGACACGTATTCCCACAAATAATTCATGAAATTAACCCCCACCCCACCCCACCCCCACCCCAAAACAAAAAACACTCACGAACGCGGTTTGTATCTCTCACACACACCCACGTAGGTGGGGGACATGCACGAAGAGAAGAGGTGCATGCACGGTGCACGTACTCCCGTCTCTTTCCCAACCACACCAACGCGGGTGCACGGTGGAGCTCATTTCTGTACGAAAAAGGCAGCCCACGTGGTAATTTGGCACGTGTACTGGTTGTCCACTTGGTGGAGGGAGGATCGTCTACCATGGGTGAACAAACAAACTGCGACTTGACGCGTTATGTTAAATTAAAAAAAGAGGAAAACCATGTGGGGCCTACCTTAGAGGGAAGGCTCTATACACTGGAGTAATTTTGATGTGTCCCGTCAACTCACAGAACGAGGAGAAGCTTGCTTAGTACGTCGTCTCCCTCGCCCATGGGCGTGATGGCTCGCAGGATGAGGTGAAGCTTGCTCCGCCTTATGCCCGCTCCCTCGCCCATGCGCGCAGTGGCTCGCAAGACGAGGAGAAAAATTTACTACTCCCTCTATTTACTCCTCGTCCCTACTAATACCTTGGTTATAGAGATTATATCATACTGTTTGGAATATATATGTCCTTTAGTAGATTTCAATATGAACTACTAGTACATACTCCAAACACTGATGTATATAGACGTATTTTAGAGTGTAGATTCACTCATTTTGCTTCGTAGGTAGCACTCTCCCTCGCCCCTCGACCCTCACCCATGTGGTGGACGTGCAGCAATTCATTCGGTCTCATTTAGCCAGAATGATATATACTGCACTACCATTATTGCTCGACTTCCCGAAGAGGCGAAGAGCCAATCGCAAGGTTAATATTTTGGAGATGCCAAGCACAAGGTTATAGGAGAATGAGTAGTAGGTGTCGCGCATTTATAAATAAAGTTTTTTTTCTTCAGTGGCACGTACGCAATATGATAGGTTCATATGGAGAGAAAAGGAAACCGCTCCACTATATACATAGTCAGGACGGGCCAGCCTACACGGTTGCTTGCTGGGGTTGCTCTCTTCACACTCTCTCGCACAAAATGACTGTGGCCACATCTCTAACATCCCGGTGGATCACGTCCGCTGGGGGAAGGGGTGGATGCTTAGTGTAGATGCGGTCGCCGTCGCCGACGGCGAAAACCCACTATCGGCACGTCTCGATCAGGGGTCCCCGCCGTTCTCTCTCACAAAGCCGGTGAGGTTGCCTTCGTCCCTTTCTCACTGCTGCGACGTGGGCAGTTGCCGCCTCCCGCCGCCCTCCTCAAGGTTGAGCTACGTCCCTCAGGTACAACTCCCTTTACAGCCGGCTTGCACCACTGCTCCAGCTGCCCACATCACTCCCTATGGATATTTCTCTACTTCTTTGCCCCGCACATACCTCTCCTGGCTTCTACGTACTGTATTTGTGAATCAACTAGTCCCAGTAATCTTATTCTAATCATGCTTCTTCAATTTCTTTGCCACAGGGATGCTCATCTCGATTTTGGTGAAACTGCACAAAATGATCGGATGGTCATAGGGTTGCAAACTTCATTTCTTGGGTAGCTCCAATGTTGCCAGCAAATTTAAGCCTGGTTAGGGTTTACGGTTCAAGGGCTAGGGACTGCATGGATCGTTTTTTTCTTTAGTTGTCTCTGTTCCAAAATAAGTGTCAACTTTAGTAGTAGTACAACTTTGTACTAAAGTTTGCATAAAGTTGAGACACTTATTTTGGAACGGAGGGAGTACATATTGGCTATGATTTGTCAATCATTGAGATGCAATAGCATGCATGTTAGTCTCCTTTGTATTTAATAAAATGTTGCAACGGGCAACCTTGGACGCAAGATACATGTAACAGAAGCTGGAAGCTTCATAGCATTGTACAAAGTTATCTCGCTGATAAATTACAGTACGTACTATACTAGTACTTCCTCTGTTCCTAAATATAAGTCTTTGTAGAGATTTCACCATGAACCACATGCGGATATATATAGATGCATTTTAAGTGTAGATCCATTCATTTTGTTCTGTATGTAGTTCACCTAGTGGAATCTCTACAAAGACTTATCTATGAGTAATAGCTAGCCCCCACTACTAGGAATTCTCTATCCTCTCCTTGAGCCACATCATCAAAATTAATGTAGCCGTTAGATGAACCAAATCAGTCCATAATAGCTGTCTGATCTAGACGTTGAGAGGCTCCACACTAAGCCACATGCAAGCATGCAGAAATACCGTGGCATGCATGTGAGTGGATTTTAAATCACATCAACATGTTTGCATGCAAGCATGCACCGGTAGCATGCATGTAAGTGAGCTTTTAAGTCCCATTAACATGTCAGAAGGAAAAATATAATTCCATTATGCAGTAGGAGTTGGCTGATCTTTTTTCCTTACGTGGGATGATCTAAATGATGATGGGAGTTTATTTAGTTTGGCTACCACATTTGTCATGCGGTTATAGAGTTTTTTTAGTTCTATGAAATCGATAATTTTGCGCAGAGAGATATACGGCTGTTCCGCGGCAACGTGCGGGGACTCATCTAGTAATATTTAGGAACGGAGGGAGTACTATGTAAAGAGTTAGGTGTCGCACGGTGGCCAGAAAATATGGTGATAGTGTGAGGCGGGCCATGTAATCACTGAGCCTGCGTGTTTTCAGTGCTCTTGCACTCCTCCGTTGTAAGAATGGAGAAAATTGTAATCTAGTAGTACCTCCTTTCGCAGAAAGCGTGGGACATCCAGCAGTCCTACCACCTTAGTAATAAAGACCAATGAGCCGTCAAATCACATAGACCCAACAGTAAGTTGGACGGACGAAGCAACCATCACTCTTGCGCCAGTGAGAGGTCACGTCTGCTCTACCCGGGCGTGAATGCGGCACCGATTCTTTGGAGCGGCGCTGACTGTTTCGGGCGGGAAGCGCGCGCGTGCGATGGAGGGGACTTGGGTGGGCCAGGCTGGTCAAGAGCGGGCGTGGCAGCTGTTCGCATGTCCCTACCGGACACGCCCGTAAACGAGAGGATGCACCGACTCTCGCGGCTAAAATTGTACACTACACACCATCTCTCTGTAGGGGTAGGTCGATCTGTCGCTCTCTCTAACACACACATGTTGTTAAACACACACACACACACACACACGCACATGCATGCACCTTGGTCCTGTTGCACCTTCTAACGTGACTTATTACACCTAGACGGAGGGAGTAGTAAGTATACTACGGTGGCACACTGACTTAAGTCAAATACAAGTACCCAAAATTCTGTGCATGTTATAATAAGGATTCACTTAAAATAGTACGTGAGCGAACAGAGGGATCAATTGGACAGTGTTCCCGAGCAGTAGCGAGATGTGTGAGGTAAGATACACCGCTGGCGCTTTTAATTTTTCTTATTAATTTGTTTGTTTCACCCTCTGACTGGTGGGACCCAACATACTACGTGGAGAGAGGTAAGGTGACTAAGGCTACATTACTTCTGCACCACTGTGGATAGTCTTACCACCAAAGCCACATGACACGATTATGATTGAAATCCCAATGACTCCCCCCCACACACAAAAAACACGGCATGCTTGTCACACGAATGCAGGAATGTATAAAAGGTTATTTTCCTCTCGTTGAACATTACGGGAGGGTTGTGTAGCTGGTTAGCCTGTTTGCTCATCAAACTTGAGGTCTCGGGTTCGATAACTACACTTGAGCATAATTTGTGCCAGGAGGATTATTTGACTGGTCAAAATGGATGGATACAGAGCTATACGATCTCGTAGTGACCATAGTGACCATACAATCACCTCATCACGTATAAGCTGCAGCCTCGGCACTTGTTTTCTAGGGTTTGCATGCTTCACACTCTCTCTCCAGTATATATATACACGCTGGAGCCTCAGCGCTTGTAGTTGCTCTCTTCAAACTCTCTCGCCCTCTCCAGATCTAAACAAGACTTCGTTGGCCTCTCTCTCCGCTCACTGCTGCTCAAAGAGCCGGTAGGATCCGTCTGCCGGGAAGGGAAGGAGGCTTAACACTGTCGCCGTCGGCGAGGGAGGGAATCCACTACCGGCACAGCTGTTCACTTTCACCCAGTGGCGCCGTGGGAGGGCCTCCAACCCCTTCTTCTTCGTTGTCGTCCCGTCGCCCACCAAACCACGCCCCAAGAACCTTAAGGTATAATTTACTTACT
The DNA here is from genome assembly GCF_002162155.2 of Triticum dicoccoides. Taxonomy (NCBI): domain Eukaryota; kingdom Viridiplantae; phylum Streptophyta; class Magnoliopsida; order Poales; family Poaceae; genus Triticum; species Triticum dicoccoides. Next base: position 491,684,369 of record NC_041385.1, read on the forward strand.
CCACATGCATTTCTCTAGCTGCATGTATACCATGTATCTAGGATGTGGTTCAAAGAGGAAAGGAGTGGGGGAAAGTAGTGGGAAAAGTTGTATATAGCATGAATCTAGGACGTGGTTCAAAGTGGAAATGAAGGGGGAAAGTTGTGTAGCATGAATCTAGGACGTGGTTCAAAGAGGAAAGGAATGGGGGAAAGTAGTGGGGAAAGTTGTATCGCATAAATCTAGGACATGGTTCAAAGAGGAAAGGAAGGGGCGAAAGTACTAGTACAGACTGGCTATCCAGCACCTACGTCGGTCGAAAAGGGAAAACAATGACAAACGCAGTATGCACATATGTAACAAACTGATCTTTTGTTTTGGGGGACAAGGCTGTAGAGTTTGAGCAGGACTAGATTTGCTGCGCTCACATAGGGAAAGGTGTCTAAAGATAAAAAAACTAGGACCAACACAAATATGCTCCTTGGTTATTTGTTCTTTGTTGCAATAGACTGTGCATGACCACAGTACATCGGTAGATGCACATGGTGTTGGTTCGTCCATTGTCCCGTGCAACTCATTAGCTGTTGTTAATCTAAGGCCCTGTTTGGTTAAAAACTCCCTAGTCCCTACCTGCTTGGTTCCAGGGACTAAACATGGACTAGCAGTTATTAAATGACATGCTAAAAGACCATGTTACCCCTAGTAATGAACTAGTAGAGACAAGGTGTGATGCGTGGCAGGGGCAACTATTGGAAAAAGTCCCAAAAAGACTCCCTCGGGGTCTTCTTTTTTTAGTCCCAAATGCCCACTTTTAGTCCCTAAAAATCCCTCCTGTTCGGTTTAGATGGGACTGACACGGAGTTTTTTTAGTCCCTACACCAAAATGTCCCTGTAAATAAACACCCTCTAATAATGCCGCTGGAAAATTGATGCAATGCCACAGTTAAAAGCAAATTACATGTTCAATTAATTTTATTGTTAATATAATCTCTATGTTAATATTAATCAATGACACCGTTTGAGAAATGCTACTTTCGCTTTCTTTCCCATTTAGATAAGGTAGATGCTTCTTTTTGTTGGCTTCTGTGTCATCCACCATTATTGACCACTAATTGTTTCCTTTGCACCTCTGTGTAAACAGGGTTATCAACTTCACCTTGTTGCCATTGTGACCTTTTGTTGCACTACACAAAACACTTTTGTTTTAAGAGTGTTTTGTGCAGTTCAACCAAAATGTCACGCCGACAATGTTGCTTGATTGCTTGATCTTAGTGGAACAGCATAAGAGGAGATCTTACTTCCCATCTGTGTTGGCAAATTTGGTTCAGATCTTCTTCTTGTGAGTTGTTTGAATTCCGCATCATGAGAGGTCAGTACCAGCCTTCTTTCACATGATTCTGCAGTGTGCTTTCATATGTTGTGCTACTTGTATGATATTGTTGCTTGATTTTAGTGAACTTCACAAATGGAGACAAGACTTCCAATCTGTATGTGCACCGTAATATCCCATTGAGGTACGATAAGGATATTTCACAACTGTTGGCCCGTATTTTGCCACTTTCATCAGAAAATTAATGTCATTGTTTAGTGCTATACTTGTGCTCCCTAATTGACATGCCAAATCTTACATTGAAGGCTAAGCTTGTCTATTATTGAACCAAGTGATGAAGGGGAAGAACAAGCGGAAAAACAAAAATCAACTCCCAGTGCTGTAATGAAGCACTGGAACTGTGATGACACAAGTAATGATATAGTTTTGCATCTTAATTTATTGCTATTGCTGGAACGAGCAATTGTTTTGCCACTGATTTGATGACACTCTTAATGTAATACGTAATTATCTCTACTTGTGCAAACAGGGATCTTCTTTGAACTTACCATATATTTTAGTGGAACTGCACAAAAAGATGTTGGAAACATTAAACTAATCGAGGAGTATATTGTAAGCATGGCCACCACAGTAGATAGCAACAGATGGTTCCGGAGAAGTGCTTGATCTGTATGCTCTACACAATAAGCCTCCTAACAAAGGTTGGTACTCGCCCACTAATTCATCCATATGATTGAGCTTTGTCATCTCTATTGGTGTTGTGCTACTGTTTAGATACTATCATGAAAAAGTGGTATTGTCCTTGAGAAGTGCTTCATCTGTGTTGTTTTAAATATTTCCTTTCCTTTTTTTCGAGCAAATAGGGATGCTAGCATTTAGTTGTCCTCTTGTATTTGCACAACAGGATTCCTCTGAAGAAGAATATGGAGTACGTGAAGTGACTAGTTCCGATTATGCCAGGATGAAGAAGCCCTATCTATCTTCTCATCAGAAGGAGCACTTGAAGGATGGTTACATTGCTCCCCACAAGACCAAACTAACTTCACCTCAGAAGGACTGACAAATCTCCATTTTTTTGCTGTGATGCACGAGTACAATGTTGTTCTAGGATTCTCATCAGAAGGAGCAGTTGAAGGATGGTTACATTACTCCCCACAAGAACAAACTAACTTTAGCTCAGAAGGACTGACAAATCTCCATTTTTTTGGTGTGATGCGCGAGTACAGTGTTGTTCTAGGATTCTTTCTGGTGAGTTCCATTTTTCTAAAAGTGTGCTCTACATGAACCATGTAGGTGCCTGTTTAAACTATCAATTCATAGTACTATTTGCTTTATACTAATCACTTTTTTTTGTATTTGTGCAAACAGGGGTGATCAGCTTGATTTCAACGGGAACTGCACAAAATGTTCATGAATACATCGAATCATTCATTTCCACCACAAGAAAGGAGGTGCCGATAAGTTCAAGGTGTTGCAACATATAAGGGCGAAATCATACAAGCTACGCGCGAATTTGGTTGACTTTGGTGGAACTGCACAAAAAGAACATCTGGTTTATTTAGCACGAGGTGCCATGTCAATGTCCGAACTGATGGCAAACCCTGCCCATTCCACAATCGTAGGCATTTGATATTTTGGAATGGGAGAACCTTGTCAAATTTTGCTCATTGATTTTAAGACATGCGTTTGATATTTTCGAATGGGACGCCCTTGCTGTCAGCAGCGTCGATCAATTTTTTTCTTTATTCTTTAGTTTTGAAGTAAATACTGCCTCTGACATGTGAGTCACTGAGATGCATAATCATCGATTGTTTTGAATGTTCTCTATGAATTGCCAGCCATGTGTGTTTGATTGCAATGTACAGAAACGCTAAAAAGCTGCTCAAACTCTTTGTACTCCTTTTGTTCCTTTTTACTTCACACATTGTGAAAGTGCATACTTTTTTGTATAAGATTGGTCAAAGTAGAGATACTTTGACTACAGACAAAACTTGTATAGAAAGGACCGGAGGGAGTACATGTGAAACTGCTGCAAACGAGGTGATCACCCTGGGAATAATGCTAGTACATATTGTTTTGCATGTTCATCCAATGCCAGTGATACAAGAATTCGAACTAATCGAAATATTCATTCATACACGGTCAGATTTCATATAAACATGCCAGATTTCATTACATTTCATACATTCTTCAACTAAAAAGGGGTGCGCTGGAGGTATAATTAATTAATTGAAGCTACCCACCGGTGTCCCGCTGAGCCGAACAAAAGCTTCAGTGACTTAACTGCAGGTGCAGTTGCGTAACTAACATGTGGCATGTTGGGCCAACATGTCAGTCAGCCAACTGCACCAGCAGTTAAGTAGAAGCAACGTTCTTCTCCAGTGCAGCTCTCCGACTCCACATCGCCACCAAGAAGATAACCGGCCGTCAATGGTCAACCCGCCTAGCTTGGCTTCAACCGGAGGGTAGCAGCGGTGGCCTTACTTGGAGCCAAGCGGCGTCAACCTACCGTGTTCTACTCTTCTTCGTTTTTTGTGTGGTGCAGCCTTGTTGGCAGCGGGGCGGGGCCACGGTGGAGCCGACGATGTCCTCTGTCTCGTTGCCGGCGGGCGGCGCCTCGGCGGAGTGGTGGAAATCCTCCCCCACATTGCCGGCAGGGTGGGGCCTTGATAACCCGCAAGTATACGGGATAGTTGTAGCCTCTTTCGATAAGTAAGAGTGTCGAACCCAATGAGCAGCTAAAGGTAGAACAAATACTCTCTCAAGTCCTATCATCCACTGATACGACTCTACGCACGCTTGACGTTCTCTTTACCTAGAACAAGTATGAAACTAGAAGTACTTTGTAGGTGTGATAGGATAGGTTTGCAAGATAATAAAGAACAAGTAAATAAAAAGTAAGGGTTGTTTAGATAAAGATGCAATAAAGTAAATATAGCGAGTGTGGAAAAGTGGTGGTAGGAGTTGCGGAATTGTCCCTAAGCAATTGACTACGTTACTAGACCGATAGCAAGTATTATGTGGGAGAGGCCACAACTAGCATATCATCCCTGACTTGGAATTCTATGCACTTATGATTGGAACTATTAGCAAGCATCCGCAACTACTAACGTTCATTAAGGTAAAACCCAACCATAGCATTAAGATATATTGGTCCCCCTTCAATCCCATATGCATCAATTTCTATGCTAGGTTGAAGCTTCTGTCACTCTAGCCGTCCAATACATAGTCCTATCAACATACAACTAACCCTATGGTGTGATCCACGCGCGCGCTCATATGATGGGCACCAAAGGACAGCAACATAACCACAAGAAAATTAAATCAATCATAGCAATTCATCAACCACCAATAGGACAACGAAAGTCTACTCAGACATCATAGGATGGCAACACATCATTGGAAAATAATATGAAGCATAAAGCACCATGTTCAAGTAGAGGGTACAGCGGGTTGCGGGAGAGTGAACCGCTGTAGATAGAAGGTGGAAGGTGATGGAGACGTTGGTGAAGATGACGGCAGTGTTGGTGAAGATCACGGTGATGATGATGGCCCCCGGTGGCGTTCCGGCGCCACCGGAAGCAAGGGGAAGAGACCCCCCTTCTTATTCTTCTTCCTTGAACTCCCCCCTAGATGGGAGAAGGGTTTCCCCTCTGGTCCTTGGCTCCCATGGTGTGGGAGGGGCGAGAGCCCCTCCGAGATTGGATCTATCTCTCTGTTTCTGCGTTCTCTGATTCTACCCCTTCACCATTTCCTTTATATCTGGAGATCCGTAACTCCGATTGGGGTGAATCTTTCGCCCAGTCTTTCTCATAAAATTAGCGTTCTTGTCCCAAAACAAGAGCGTCAACCGCCTTATGGATGGCCCACGAGTGCCCAGGACGCGCCCAGGGGGGAGGGCACGCCCCCCTGTCTCGTGGCCACCCCGGACACCATTTCGCGTTGATTTTTCCTTCGGAAAATCCCAAATATTCCAAAATAATTCTCCGTCCGTTTTTATCCCATTTGGATTCCATTTGATATTGGGTTTCTGCGAAACATAAAACATGCAACAAACAAGAACTGGCACTGGGCACTGGATCAATATGTTAGTCCCAAAAATAGTATAAAAAGTTGCCAAAAGTATATGAAAGTTGAAGAATATTGGCATGGAACAATAAAAAATTATAGATACGACGGAGACGTATCAACATCCCCAAGCTTAATTCCTGCTCATCCTCGAGTAGGTAAATGATAAAAAAGATTATTTTTGATGTGGAATGCTACCTAGCATAATCTTGATCATATGTCTAATCATGGCATGAATATTAAGACACGACTGATTCAAAGCAATAGTCTATCATTTGACATAAAAACAATAATACTTCAAGCATACCAACCAAGCAATTATGTCTTATCAAAATAACATAGCCAAAGAAAGCTCATCCCTACAAAATCATATAGTCTGGCTATGCTCCATCTTCGTCACACAAAATGCTCCCATCATGCACAACCGCGATGACGAGCCGAGTAATTGGTTCGTACTTTTTAACGCGCTTCAGCTTTTTCAACTCTTACACAATACATGAGCGCAAACCATGGACATAGCACTATGGTGGTATTTGGTGGTGGTTGTGAGGACAAAAAGGGAGAAGATAGTCTCACATTAACTAGGCGTATCAACGGGCTATGGAGATGCCCATCAATTGATATCAATGTAAGTGAGTAGGGATTGCTATGCAACGGATGCACTAAGAGCTATAAGTGTATGCAAGCTCAAACTGGAAACTAAGTGGGTGTGGATCCAACTTTCTTGCTCATGAAGACCTCGGGCGTTTGAGGAAGCCCATCATCAGAATATACAAGCCAAGTTCTATAATGAAAATTCCCACTAGTATATGAAAGTGAAAGCATAGGAGGCTCTCTCTATGAAGAACATGGTGCTACTCTGAAGCACAAGTGTGGTAAAAGGATAGTAACGTTGCCCCTTCTCTCTTTTTCTCTCAGTTTTTTCTTTTTATTTTTCATTTTTTTCATTTTTATTTTTATTTTTTTCTTTCTTTTTGGTGGGCTTCTTTGGCCTCTTTTTTCATTTGGGCTTCTTTGGTCTCTTTTATTTTTCATAAAGTCCGGAGTCTCATCCCGACTTGTGTGGGAATCATAGTCTCCTTCATCCTTTCCTCACTGGGGCAATGCTCTAATAATGATGATCATCACACTTTTATTTACTTGCAACTCAATATTACAACTCTCGAACAAAGATATGACTCTATATGAATGCTTCCGGTGGTGTACCAGGATGTGCAATTATCTAGCATAGCAATGACATCAAAAAAGGACAAGCCATGAAAACATCATGCTAGCTATCTTACGATCATGCAAAGCAATATGACAATGAATGCTCAAGTCATGTATATGATGATGATGGAAGTTGCATGGCAATATATCTCGGAATGGCTATGGAAATGCCATAATAGGTAGATATGGTGGCTATTTTGAGGAAGGTAAATAATGGGTTCATGATACCGGCAAAAGTTGTGCGGCACAATAGAGGCTAGCAAAGTGGAAGGGTGAGTGTGCGTATATCCATGGACTCACATTAGTCATAAAGAACTCATATACTTATTGCAAAAGTCTACTTAGCCCTCGAAGCAAAGTACTACTATGCATGCCCCTAGAGGGATAGATTGGTAGGAAAAGACCATGGCTTGTCCCCGACAGCCACTCATAAGGAAAGCAATCAAAGAGCACCTCATGCTCCAACTTCGTTACATAAGGTTCACCATACGTGCATGCTACGGGACTTGCAAACCTCAACACAAGTATTTCTCAATTTCACAATTACTCAATTAGCACGACTCTAATATCACCACCTTTATATCGCAAAACTATTGCAAGGAATCAAACATATCATATTCAATGATCTACAAGTTTATGTAGGATTTTATGACTAACCATGTGAATGACCAATTCCTGTCATCTCTCTAAATAGATATAAGTGAAGCAAGAGAGTTTACTTATTTCTACAAAAGATATGCCCACGCTCTAACAAATATAAGTGAAGCAAAAGAGCATTCTACAAATGACGGTTTTCTATGTGAAGAGAAACAGGCAATCCAAACTTCAAATGATATAAGTGAAGCACATGAAGCATTCTATAAAGCCATACTCAAAAGATTTAAGTGAAGTGCAATGAGCATTCTATAAATCAACCAAGGACTATCTCATACCAGCATGGTGCATAAAATAAAAATGAAAACTAAATGCAAAAGGCGCTCCAAGACTTGCACATAATGCATGAACGAAACGAATTCGAAAACATACCGATACTTGTTGAAGAAAGAGGGGATGCCTTCCGGGGCATCCCCAAGATTAGACGCTTGATTCTCCTTGAATATTTACTTGGGGTGCCTCGGGCATCCCCAAGCTTGAGCTCTTGCCTCTCTTGCTTTTCCTCATATCGAGACGTCCTCGATTAGACACTACATCCACACAAAACTTCAACAGAAAACTCGGTAAGATCCGTTAGTATAATAAAGCAAATCACCACTGTAAGTATTATAGCAAACCAATTCATATTTTGTTTTTGCATTGTGTCTACTGTAATATAGCTTTTCCATGGCTTAATCCACTGATACAAATTGATAGATTCATCAAAACAAGCAAACTATGCATCAAAAACAGAATCTGTCAAAAACAGAACAGTCTGTAGCAATCTGAACATCCACCATACTTATGGTACCCCTAAAATTATACCAAAATTAGGAAAAATAAACAACTTGTATATCAAAACATCTCAAAACTAATCAGAACCAATTGACGTTCCAGTTAAAAATGTAAAATCACATACTACAGCCAAAGTTTCTGTTCTACACCGTACAAACCAACAAGCATTGCAAACATCCTAAAGGCAAACCTTGGCACATTATTTTTATAATACAATGGAATTATACAAGGGGATAATTATTTTTGTTGAAAAGTTTCTGTAATCAAGATTCACAAAGTTTCCATGTGTATGAACAAAGTTCAAGGCTAGCTCCCACTTCAACATTGTCTTTCTCACTTTCACTTTCCTTTTGAAAAGTTTTTAGGTTCCCTTCTTTTTTTAAAACTATATAAAAGCACTCAACAGAAATAAATGACTCTCTAAAACTTCCGGGTTGTCTCCCTGGCAGCGCTTTCTTTAAAGCCATCAAGCTAGGCATTTAGTGCTCAAGTAATGAATCCACCTGGATCCCAAGGTATATCAAAGCCAATTTTAATTAACAATGATTTGTAATTTAGTAGTGAGCACAAAGTAACATATATCAAGCAACAACGAAGTCTAACTCTCTTCCTATGCATCGGCATGTCATAAGAGAACAATTTCATGCACACATAGTAAAGGCTAACGCATAGTATAACCAGTTTCTTGCAATTTCATAGTATGGGAAACATAGAGAGGTGGAGACAAAGTTCCTCTCTCATAATAATTGCAAGTAGGAGCAGCAAGCACATGCATATTATATCTATCAAAATCATCATGTTCAGTGGTAAAAGGCAACCCATCAATATAATCCTTAATAAGCACAAACTTCTCCGATAAAGTGTAGTAGGGAGAATTCAAAAAGATAATAGGACTATCATGCGTGGGTGCAATAGCAACAATTTCATGTTTAACATAAGGAACTATAGCAAGTTCATCTCCATAAGCATAATTCATATTGGCATCTTGGCCACAAGCATAGCAAGCATCATCAAAAAGGGATATTTCAAACAAATTCAAGGGATCATAGCAATCATCATAGCAATCATCCTTCGGTACGCACAAAGGGGAATTAAATAATGTATGAGTTGGAGGGTTACTCTCATTATAAGGTGGGCACGGGTAGCTAATCCGCTCTTCCTCCTTTTGTTCTTCGCTCTCCTCATCATCTTTTTCATCCAATGAGCTCATAGTTTCATCAATTTCTTCTTCCATAGCTTCCTGCAAAATATTAGTCTCTTCTTGGACAACGGAGACTTTCTTCATAAAAGCATTAATATAGTAATTGTATTCATAATTTTCATAGAAATATCTAAGCATAGCAAGATTTTCAGGCCTATAACCATCATCATCAAAAGCTTCATACTTTTCAAATAAAGCTTCAATTTCATAAGCAGCCTTAAAAGCAACAAATTCTTCTATTTGTTCCACATCATAGTAATCATATATACCATTAGCATAAGAAGCTAAGGTTTCATTATCATTCAATTTGCATGAAAAGGGAAGGTGTGGAGCCTCCATCCTAGAGCAACAAGTAATATCAAATCTCAAGCATAGATTCCAGGCATACCAACTAAACATAATAAATTGATCCCATAATAGTTTCCTTTTTTGTGTCGAGCGATAATCCCTAAAGTATTCACGTTGATCCAATGTGTCTCCCATTATAAAGTTGAATGGGGTTTTCTCAGGATTATCAAAGTAGTACATAATATCTCTCGCATAATGAGAGTTGGGGGTTTTAGGAGTTACCCCATCTACATGAGTAGCAAGTACATCTAATTTTTTCGGTATTTTGCGTTCCATATCCATAACTAAAGATAGAGAACAACTTAGAACATCAAATAGAAATTACTTAGTGATAAAGCAAACAAGCACACATGAGAATATTCACCCCATGCTATGTCTCCCCGGCAACGGTGCCAGAAAAAGGTCTTGATAACCCGCAAGTATACAAGATAGTTGTAGCCTCTTTCGATAAGTAAGAGTGTTGAACCAAACAAGGAGCTAAAGGTAGAACAAATACTCTCTCAAGTCCTATCGGCCACATATACGACTCTACACACGCTTGACGTTCGCTTTACCTAGAACAAGTATGACTATAAGTACTTTGTAGGTGTGATAGGATATGTTTGCAAGATAATAAAGAACAAGTAAATAAAAAGTAGGGGCTGTTTAGATAAATATGCAATAAAGTAAATATAGCAAGTGTGGAAAAGTGGTGGTAGGAGTTGCGGAATTTTCCCTAAGCAATTGACTACGTTACTAGATCGATAGCAAGTATTATGTGGGAGAGGCCACAGCTAGCATGTCATCCCTGACTTGGAATTCTATGCACTTATGATTGGAAATATTAGCAAGCATCCGCAACTACTAACGTTCATTAAGGTAAAACCCAGCCATATCATTAAGATATATTGGCCCCCTTCAATACCGTATGCATCAATTTCTATGCTAGGTTGAAGCTTCTGTCACTCTAGCCCTCCAATACATAGTCCTCCCAACGTACAACTAACCCTATGGTGTGATCCACGCGTGCGCTCATATGATGGGCACCAAAGGACATCAACATAGCCACAAGCAAATTAAATCAATCATAGCAATTCATCAACCACCAATAGGACAACGAAAATCTACTCAGACATCATAGGATGGCAACACATCATTGGAAAATAATATGAAGCATAAAGCACCATGTTCAAGTAGAGGGTACAGTGGGTTGCGGGAGAGTGGAACGCTGTATATAAAAGGGGGAAGGTGATGGAGATGTTGGTGAAGATGACGGCGGTGTTGGTGAAGATCGCGGTGATGATGATGGCCCCCGGCGGCGTTCCGGCGCCACCAGAAGCAAGGGGGAGAGACCCCCCCCCCTTCTTCTTCTTATTCCTTGACCTCCTCCCTAGATGGGAGAAGGGTTTACCCTCTGGTCCTTGGCTCCCATGGCGTGGGAGGGGCGAGAGCCCCTCCGAGATTGGATCTATCTCTCTATTTCTGCGTTCTCTGATTCTACCCCTTCACCGTTTCCTTTATATTTGGAGATCCGTAACTCCGATTGGGGTGAATCTTTCGCCCAGATCTTTCTCATAAAATTAGCTTTCTTGCGCCAAAAGAAGAGCATCAACCGCCTTACGGGTGGCCCATGAGAGCCCAGGCCGCGCCCAGGGGGGAGGGCGCGCCCCCTGTCTTGTGGCCACCCCGGACACCGTTTCGCGTTGATTCTTCCTTCGGAAAATCCCAAATATTCCAAAATAATTCTCCGTCCGTTTTTATTACGTTTGGATTCCGTTTGATATTGGGTTTCTACAAAACATAAAACATGCAACAAACAGGAACTGGCACTGGGCACTGGACCAATATGTTAGTCCCAAAAAGAGTATAAAAAGTTGCCAAAAGTATATGAAAGTTGAAGAATATTGGCATGGAACAATAAAAAATTATAGATACGATGGAGTCGTATCAGGCCTCGGCTGAGCCGGCGATGTCCTCTGCCTCGTTGTTGGCGGGGCGGGGCCTCGGTGGAGCCGGCGGTGTCCTCTACCTCGTTGTTGGCGTCGCGGGGCCTCGGCGGAGCAGGGCCTTGTCGACGCCAGTGGAGCGGTGACTCATTGGAGCCGACATTGTCCTGTACCTCGTCCTCGGTCTCGCCAAACAGCGCCTCGCCCGCTTCATCGCCCTCTTTGTAGGCGGCCGCAGCCTCCGCCACCCGCATGCGGTACCGCCAGCGCTCGAGGCAGCCCTTGCGGGCGGAGCGGTACGAGTCGAGCAGCGCCTCCTGCTCCGCCCGCTCCACGGCGATCTGCTCCTCCGCCTGCAGGTGCTCCTCGAGGAGATGGTGGTTGTAGGCGGCGTCGGCCTGCGCCTCCCGGAACTGCTCCTCACGCATCTGCCTCACCATGTCCATATATTGGGCACATGCCTCGCTTATGGTCATGGTGCAATGCACCGGCGAGGATGGCACGGAGGAGGGGGTTGGCGCCGGATCGTCGACTACCATGTTCTCCATTGGGACGTCATCGTCCTCCGGCTGCCTGTCGGCCAGCCGGTCGGCAGCAATGGCTGTCATCTCCTTGTGGTCCATCGTCCGCCCGTCCCGAAGAGTGCTGGAGCGCGAGGAAGCCATGGTGGGCAGTAGTGGTGTGGACAGGAGAAAGGGAACGAATGCGGATGACTGTGGTTATGGCCGGCGCATCAGTTTATATAGCAATGGTGGGAGGCGGAGGGATGGACGTGTGGCACCAGAGTAGTCGCCTCGGCAACTGTGGGCGGCAGATGGACGGACGGACAGCACTTGTGTCGTTTGAAGGCGGAGCAATCGCCTGCACCTGGAAGTGGGGCGGACGATGCTGACTATTTCAGGCGGAAAGCGCACGCGGGCGAGGAGATGACTTTACTTGCACAGGATGACCATGGGGACCCACCAGGGCCATAGCCTAACATACGCAAGTGCCTCCTTATTATATACTACTCCCTCCGTCCCAAAATAAGTGACTCAAAACTTACTCAACTTTGTACTAACATTAGTACAAAGTTGAGTCATTTTTGAGTCACTTATTTTAGGACGGAGGGAGTAGTATGTATGCACGTGCAATGCACGTCTTAAAAGAATGGAGTGATTTTGGAGTGTGACTCGAAAAAAATATAATGGAGTGATTTTGATAAATGGAATTCCACCCACAGTTGTTTTTAATATTCATACAAAAAAGTGTACATTCACATCTAAAACACTAGAGGTTCATTAAAAAACTATATGTTACTCTATTATTTTTTCTTCCAATTCTCCTCCCAAATCTTGTTATCTGGGCTCAAGTCGTCATGCGCTCAAGCAGTAAAATATAGCCCATGAGGCATCACATATGGGCCTTTTTTTTCCTGGAAGGGCCACGTGAATATTCTAGAACACAGCAGAGGCAACACCAGTCTACTGTTCATGGCGAATCCGGCTGATCTTAGCCCTTGGATTTTGGAGACCAACGGTTATGATTGAAGCTCTGGATCCATCTCAAAACTGATACACTATATAGTAGTATAGATATAGATATAGATATAGATATAGATATAGATATATAAAACTATAATTTATTTTGCTTCCTCCTGGTTGCCTGACATCACGGTCCCACACCATTGTCAACCTATGTACTAGTCAATAAACGAGAGAATTGCACAAGAAGCGGTCAACAGCTGGGACCAAGCAGCTCGAGCAGTATTTGTGTTTTTGACGTGTGAGCACTGCAGAGTTTTTCGATGTTTAGCCTAGATATTAATTTTTCTCCTCTGAACAACAACGAAAACATCACTGCAGGTATTAACTGGGCGGGCTGTGGCCCATCTAGCCCAGGTCAGATATCCAGCCCAGATATTAATTTTTTTCAAGTTGAAAATGGCTAGCCCAGCTAAACTTTTTTAGGAATACCCACGCAAGGTCAAGTTGTTATTCTCCGCCCCGCTGGGCTGCAAATCTTTCCTAGGAGGGATGCATTAGGCTTAACAAGAAAATGGGCTTTGAGAAATAATAAATGGGATGTAATTATAAAAACTGGGCAGTAACTATAAAAAAATGCACCAAACACGTAATTACATTATAAAATATTAGTTTTGAATATTGAAAATTTTAATTTCATTAATTGTTGTGAGCACAATGTTTCGTTGGATTTTTATGTAATATAAATTTATATTCAAATTGTATTTAATCTAACTAGAAATTTCGGGATAAAAATATTTTGGATCCCATCAAAATGTGGGAAATTTTATTGAATTCTGTTTTGAACGGTTGGTTGAAATGGGCTGTACTTTTAACAAACTGTAAATGGGCTGTAGTAAATTCCATTAGAATTCAAAAATGGTCTGCACATTTTCTTACAAATCTCAAATGGGCTATAAGTTCTCTGCCACACACTTCTAGCCTTACTAACTTAACACGTCCCCTAAAAAATAGAGTTGACGCGTATGCAAGGCTTTGTCAATTTATAGTCAACACACGGTTCTAGCAGCAGTGGCCGTTGGATGTCCATCCAACTGATGTCGTGCTTCTTCTTCAATCTCGGATATTCTAGCTTCACCCGCCCAAAAAACGATTTCTCCCCCTGACATCTGGAGCGCACCGTTTCAGAAGCTGACCTGTGGGCCTACTAAGTTGACGTACCAAGGGCTTTGTCAACTTAGTCAATATAAACGATTCTAGCTGCAGGGACCATACGATGTCCATCCAACGGCCGTTGTGCTTCTTCAACCTCGGGTATTCTTGCTCCAACTGCCCAAAGCAGCACCGGTCGTGCCGCCTGCTCCTGCCTCCCGTGGCCGGCTGTGCTGCCACAGAGGCCTCACCGACCCCTACTACTCCCAACACTGGCCAGGCCATCCCTCCACTCACCCACACCCCCTGTTATTCTGCGGCGACGGTAGCGCAGCCGAACCAGTGAACCCATGTACTCCTCTCCGCGTGTGCATCCACTGCCGCGTCTTCCCCGGCTCCACGTCGTCCCCTTCCTAGGCCTCGCCGTCGTCCATCGCCGTGGTGCTCTCGGTGCGGCGTGGTCAACATGGTCAAGGAACGACTTCCATTGAATGTGGACTCTACGTGGAGAAGCTGACAGCTGGGTCCACGACAGCCGCAAGGAAGTGCCTCCTTATTATGTGCCAAATAATTATTCCTCCACCTGACAGCGGGGACCCACTGGACGAGCCACCGTATTTAGCAAAAAAATGATTCGCCCCCTGACTGCTGGGACCCACCAGCTACATCTTCGCATGCAAGGAAGTGCTTCCAAAAAAACGATCCGCCCCCCTGACTGCTAGGACCCACCAGCCACACCTTCACACGCAAGGAAGTGTGTCCGGGCAAAAAAATGATTCGCCCCCCTGACTGCTGGGACCCACCAGCTACATCTTCGCACACAAGGAAGTGCCTGACAGTCGGGACCCACCTCGTCGACATACGTAGCGTTGTCATTCTGGTCGCGATTGTGTACGTACATATATACTGGTGGACGTAGAGGCGCGCACGTGTCGATGTAGAGGCGTGCACGTAGCATGTACACGTACGTACAGCGGCCAGTGTGCAAGAAATAAAATACGGCCACGTATGTGTACATACGGGCGGGGTCTCGAACGCCTACTCGTGCATACGTACGACCAGGGCTCATGTACATGGCTGGGTCGGAACGGAGAAACAGCATCGTTGTCATGTTCATGGGGAGCCAACTGGCTGGGTCGAAACGGAATGCGTCGTCGTGTTCACCGGCAGGGCTTGGACGGAACAGGCGATGGAAACGAGGCCTGGCGTACCGCAGAACGAAGGAAACGGCCTTGTGTTCGACCGGCCACGTTCGAAACGGGATCCTGTTCATCAGGAGGGGTGTGGCGTATCGCAAAACAGAGGAAACGGACCTCCTACGGTCGAAACGGGGGTCCTGTTGATCGGGAGGGGTGTGGCATACCGCAAAACGGACGAAACGGACTTGTGTTGGAGTGCTACGGTCGAAACGGGGGCCCTGTTGATCGGGAGGGGTGTGGCGTACCGCAAAACGGACGAAACCGACTTGTGTTGGAGCGCTACGGTCAAAATGGGGGTCCTGTTCATCCGGAGGGGTGTGGCGTACCGCAAAACGGGACTCCACGGGATACTGTTCATCTCCACTGTCGGCCTCCTCCAGCCTCCACGGGCTACCATCGACCTCCTCCATCCTCCATAGGCTCCTGTTCATCCAGCCTCCATCACGCGCTACTCCATCGGCTATTGTTCAACCACCCCTCCACGGGCACTCCTCCACCATCTACTGTTCATCCAACCCTCCACACCACAGGGTCTTGTTCATCCAGAGGCAACGCCACCGATCACTGTTCATCCAACCCCCCGCAACACTCACTATTCATCCAGAGGCAGCATCGATCGGCTTCAGTTAGCAGCAGTAGCGTGAAGGAATCGCTCGATCGCTCGGGTCCAGTAACGCGTAGCCTGCAGTGCAATCGCTCGGGTTCAGTTAGGCGACGCCTCGCTCGGGTTCAGTTAGAGCTCAACGCCTCGCACACACGTGCGTACGTGTACGAGAGAAACGCGCATCGCTCGGCCCCCGACCACCCACCGTAACCGGGAACTCCCCGAAATTTTCCTCGCCCTCGCTTCTACCATAGTTTTTTTGTCATGGACGGCCCAAAGAATGTCATGCAGCTGCGTCTCCGGCCCGCCCAGGATGAAAAGCCCATTTCTATCATGATTTTTTGTCATAGAAGTAGGAGCCCACCACATCAATGATGATACTGGGTTTTGTCACAATTATCGTCATAGAAGTGTCATATGTATGACACAAAAAAATTCGTTCGGCCCAAAATGTCATGGATGTGTCTTTTTTTTGTAGTGTTGTCATTTGAGAGCATCCCATCCTCCGAGGACTTTGAGGAAAATCATAAACTGAGGAAAACCCAAACCCAGACACCTTCAAACCCAAAGTGATTGAGCATCACTGAAGAGATTGATCCTAAGTGGATCCGACGCTTGTTACCTTTGAAGATTGTTCTTCTTCCAGACGGTTAGGCGTCAAGGTCTAGAGCATCCAAGAGGAATTGTGGATCGCTGAGTGACCAAGTTTGTGAAGGTTTGGAAGTCACCTAAAAACTTACCACGAGTGATTGGGCGAGGTCTGTGTGACTTTAGCTCAAGGAGAATATGGTGAGGACTGTGTGTCCTCGGGTTTCAATACCTAGCCTCTCCAACTAGATGTACAACTGAGACAGCAGTTGTAACTGGTCTACCAAATCATTGTCATCACCAAGCTTACTGGTTCTATTTCCTCAACTCTCTCATTTCCTCATTTCACTTGTTGTGTACTTGTTCATATCTGTTTGAAGACTTTGACTGAATACTTTCTCAATTTCCTCAATTCAATTTCTTCAGTATGTCCATCTTCATCCTATGTCATCCTGTGTTTACGCTTTCTGTACTCTGTGCTTGTCTTCATTTCATCAAGATGACTATGCTTGTGTTCTGTTATGTTTACTTCTGAGTACTTATTCCGCTGCAAGTAGTTCTTCGCTAAGGAATTTCCTCACCAGCAAATTCCTTAGTGAAGAATATTCATAAAAAATCGCCTATTCACCCCCCCTCTAGTCGATATAACGCACTTTCACAGTGGTTCCCAAAGCAGTTTACTAAAGATTACCTCTCAAACTACATGATTGGTGGGCATGCAAAGGTTAAAGTATTTCTACCAGAACACGATGATTATCTAGATGTTCTCATGAAGACCGTGAAGGATGGGCGGTCGGCCATCACAAGGGGTTGGACTGAAGTCATGCGTGCCTTCTGCGTGGAGGAGTGCACAATATGGGCATTCCGCTTCACCTTGTTCAGCAACCAGAATGTATTTCACCTCTTTCTTTACTGTCTTTAATAGTACAAGTATACAACTGTGGTTCATCATTCTTTATTTGGTTCTTATGTAATTCTTGATGTGTACCTATGAATTGAATAATGCATTGGTTGTCTAAACCTGATGGATATGAATAAAGCTATAGCAATTCAAATTCAAATTCAATTTCAATTGCAATGTCAATTTGACATAGCAATTTAATTACGGTGAAATTACGCTCTCGAGGTTGTTACAGCACACACGGTTGGTAAAACACAAACATTTGCGATATACACCATAATCTTAGATGGTTCACAGAGAGGAAACGTGTGCAAGTGTGCACACAGTTGCCGTTTGCAAAGCGTGTGTGATGTCAGACAATATCACAAACGGTGTTGCCAAACTAACCGGTTGCGATAGTTGCCTTATCGTACACGATTCGCAACCATGAACTGTTTCAGATGAAGTATGCATCGTAAACGTTGCACCACAAAATACCATGTGCGATAGTTACCTTATCATACACGATTTGCAACCATGAACTGTTTCTGATGAAGTATGCATCATAAATGTTGCACCACAGAATAGCGTGTGCGATAGTTGTCGTGTACGACGATGTTACGAAGGTCCAACATTTCGTAATCCTATCTGACACTCGTATGATGATTAGCTAATCTTCTTAATTAGTTATCGCATACGGTTTGTGAAAAGCGAATGTGTGTGATTGTATGCTTATCATACACGTTCTATAATAGTGAACCGTTTGTGATGGGCCACGCATCGTAAACATAGCACCACAGAATACCGACTGTGATGGCAATGCAAGCATAAACGAGCAAGAGCACTGTACATGCATCTTGGCTCCCTATCCCCGACGGTTTGTGGATCGTGTGGGAAGGACCCTCCTATTGCCTACACTCACTTGGTGACGGTTCCAAATGTCGTCGCGGAAAGGGGTTAAAAACCGTTTGTATAGCACCGACGCGTACCAGTGCTAGTAGCTCCTGGGTATTTGATACCTGATTGGTTGTTCATATTTGCAACTCGATGCAGGGGCTGGTAAGAACTAGGCCTGTGGCACAAGGGGAGATTGACATCAGGGTCGGCAACAAAGCAAGAGTTGCTGCATTGGAGGTCGGCACGATGCAGCTCCAGCTTCCTTCTAGATTTATTTTGGAATTGAATAATTGTTATTACATTCCTGCACTTAGTCAGAACATTATTTCTGCCTCATGCTTGATGAGTCAGGGTTATGAATTCAATTTAAAGGACAATGGTTGTTCGTTTTATTCGAATGGTATGTTCCACGGTTATGCACCCATTGTTGATGGGCTATTTATATTGAATCTAGAATAGGAGCCAGTCTATAACTTTCAAGAGGCATAAGCCTAATGAGATAAATCCAACATACTTCTGGCATTGCCGGCTTGGACACATTAGTCTGAAATGCATGAAGAAGTTCCATGATGATGGGCTCCTAACTTCGTCCTACTTTGGGTCGTTCGAGACATGCGAATCATGCTTGCTCGGCAAGATGACTAAGTCTCCTTTCACAAAGAGTTGCGAGAGGGTGTCCGAGCTATTGGAGCTTATACACAGTGATGTGTGTGGTCCAACGAGAACAATTGTTAGAGGTGGCTATCAGTACCTCGTGATTTTTACCAACGACTTGAGTAGATATGGATATATCTATTTGATGAGGCACAAGTCGAAAACTTTTGAAAAGTTCAAAGAGTTTCAGAACAAGGTTGAGAATCAGCTCAGCAAGACTATAAAGCTTCTACGATCTGATCATGGAGGTAACTACATGAGCCATGAGTTTGATGTTCATCTGAAAAGCCAAGGTATAGTACCTCAGCTCACACCTCCAGGTACGCCACAAAGAAATGGCGTGTCAGAATGGAGGAAGAGGACCTTGTTGGAAATGGTTTGTTCAATGATGAGCAAATCGGATTTACCTTGTCATTCTGGGGATACGCCCTAGAAACTACAGCTTTCACACTTAACAGGGTACCATGAAAATTCGTAGACAAGACACCACATGAGATGTGGACCGGGAAGACTCCTAGATTGTCTTTGCTAAAGATTTGGGGTTGTGAAGCATTTTTCAAGCGACTTATGTCAGACAAGTCTACACCTAAGTTGGATAAATGTATATTTGTGGGATATCCGAGGGAAACCTTGGGATATAGATTCTACAACTGGGAAGAGAACAAATTGTTTGTTGCTTGGAACGAGGTTTTCCTTGAGAAAGAGTTTTTCAGTCGGGAGGCCAGTGGGAGGACGGTCCGACTCAAAAAAAATTAGGACCACTCGGGGACGGCTCGGCTGCTAATGATATCATATCGGAGTTAGTCAGGGAACCCATACTGGAAGCGGCACCGGGACCACGAAGGTTGGAAAGATTGCTCAGAGTGCGTGATGTATTGTTGCTAGAAAGCGATGAGCCGGCCACGTATGTGGAAGCGATGGTGAGCCCAGATTCCGAGGCATGGCTGGAGGCCATGAGATCCGAGTTAAAGTCCATGCATGAGAATCAAGTCAGGGACTTGGTTGATCCACCGCCTAGCGTAACGACCATTGGTTGCGAATGGGTCTTTAAGAAGGAAAATGATGTGGATGGAAATGTTCAGATCCACAAAGCTTGACTTGTCGCTAAAGGTTATGGACAAGTTCAAGGAATTTACTACGACGAGACTTACTCGCCCGTAGCGATGCTGAAGTCGGTGAGGATTGTACTAGCTATAGATGCATATTTCGATTACGAGATATGGCAGATGGATGTCAAGACGGCTTTCCTTCACGGAAATTTAACCGAGGATGTGTATATGATACAACCCGAGGGTTTTCTCGATCCGACTAGCGCTAGTAAGGTATGCAAGTAGTAGTACAGCGAGGTGCTATACAAACGGTTTTTAACCCCTTTCCACGATGGCATTCGGAACCGTCACCTAGTGAGTGACTGTGATAGGGGGGTCCTTCCCACACGACCCAGAAACCATCGGGGATATGCCCTCCTAGCACACACGCTCGGCAAAATGAGCCATGTGTGACCGGCAAGCGACCAAATATGGTTATACGTACAGTAGTGCTAAAAAATACAATTATATAGGTGAAATCATTTCCGGTCATAAGTACATCCCACACAGTCAGTCCCCGCTAAACGTTTTCGTTCGTATATACATCCCACACAGTCACTCCAAGGAAAATGTTTGCGCAAGGTGGCGTAACGCAAACAATTTTCAAGAGAATGTCATGGGTGATTGTTCATTGATCCAACACGGTTTATTCCTAGAAACTGTGTGCGTTGCCTGAGGTCATCGCCCACGGTGTTTTCTCAATAACCGTTTGCAATAGGAAAACCCAATTAGCAGGATAATTGTTCTATTATTAATAATCCATTTATTAGTCTAATTGACATTCATATTAAGCACATAATATATTTCATTTATATATTAAGGAAGCAGGATTTCATAATTGAAATACATCTGAGTAAAACATGATATAGCTTCAGCACTCAGCTACCCCATTACACAACTGCACCAGCACCAAGTTTCACATGCAACATCTAGAACCTTTCGAAATTAGCTTCATAGACGGTACATAGACAGATGCATCTCATCTGGAAAATTGCTGAAGCGGAAGGCGAATATTGAGCCTTCATTCATGTTGAAGGTCTTCGCAAATTTAGGCTAGTGCCTATGGATGATTGACCGTCCATCCTTTGTCCTCTTTAGGAACACTTCAATATTTAACCGTGGGTGTTGAATGAAAACTTTCCTCGCCTCCTGACCATAGAGGTGGTTTGAGAGGTAATCATCAGTGAACTGCTTTGGAAAGGTCTGAAAACAAGGTTGTGCATAAATATGTTATCTATATTGGAAATGGGGCAAAGGAATAAAAAAAGGCAAGGTATAATAGTTAGTACCATCTTGTGAACCTCAGTGCTTCCCATTGTTTCCCTGCAACACATATAAGGTAGTTAGTCATCAAATTAAGTAAGGGTTCGCATGCTATCAGTACTAGTAAATTGTACGTGCTTTGCACGTCATTTAAATATATATAAAAATCATGGAAAAATACATTTGAATATGTACTTCCTTTTCTAGAATCATACTGGACAAGACCCAACTCGGTTCTTACCTCTCTAGAATCCAGATTGTTCTAGACTCTTTTTATTAGAGTATCGGATAAGCATGTGGATAGATACTTCTAGAACACATGAGATGGTAGAGTTGGGTTTTCAATTAAAAGGCCACATGGCAGTATCCTATGAGTTAAAAACTATATCCAATGGATGATAATGCTCGGATTTGCCATCTCTTGACCGTTGGATGGGCATATCCAACTACTAATATTTGAAGCTATTGGAATACTATATAGTGGTATAGAAAATATGTTGATGAAAAATAAGCACATTGTAGTTTCATCAGATTAATTCAAGCTACATGGAAAACCCATTTATCCAAACCAAGCATGATTAAAAACTAGGAAATATAGCACTTGTATATGTTTCTCATGTATTAAGTGTAGCCAAATTCGATTTATTCCTCACATGGTATACAATAACAGAATGCAGCCACAACAATTGAATACCGCACTGCAGAATTGAACCAAGCAGTTAACTAAACACCACAACAAATGAACCAAATGTTAACTGAGCACCACATTGCACAATATAACATACTCCTAATAGAAGATCAAACAGTTAACCAAACCAAGCATGCTTAACAACTTGGAAATATAGCAATTGTATTTGTTTCTCATGTATTTAGTATAGCCAAATTCGATTTATTTCTCACATGGTATACAATAACAGAATGCACACACAACAATTGAACATTCATTACAGAATTGAACTAAACAGTTAACTAAACACCACAACAAATGAACCAAACATTAACTGAGCACCACATTGCACAATATAACATACTCCTAACAAAAGATCAGACAGTTAACCAAACAAAGCATGCTTGACAACTTGGAAAATTGCACCCTAAAGAATTGAACATCACATTTGCAGAATTGAACCAAACCGTTAACTGAACACCACATTGCACGACATATAGAACATATACACTAGATCAGAAGATTGCATGGTAAAAGTAGATAGCACAATTCACTAGAATTTGTGAAGGAAAGGCAGTAGCTAGCAAACTGAACATGGGTCCTTATAGTGAGCTAATAAGACAAGCTTCTCATTGTCGAGATATCGATGATGATTGGCTCCTTGGACACGGAAGAGGGCGAGGCCTCCGCATTATGGGTGCCCTCTTCATAGTGGTGAGTTGCCTGAGCCGCTCCGGGCACCAACCTGCTAGTTCTCGAGATGAGGTAAGCATGTGCATGCTGAGAAAACACCCCGTAGTCTTCGTCGAAGGCACCAACGGTGACCTCGAGAAAACGCCACGAATTGTCATTTAATGGAGCCAACCGCGCAGCGGCATCAATGCGCGAGGCGTCGACGGTGACCTTGACGGCGAGGTGCTCCTCCAAGATCTGGGGGTCGGCACGAATGGCAGCCATCGCAACCTCATCCACGCGTGTGGCCGCGATTTGCTTCTCCGCTGCCAAATGCTCCTTGAGATCCTGGCAATACTATGTGCACCATGGCTTAGGGCAGCGCTTATTTGGTGGTGGGGTCAGTGATTTGGGAGGAAGGTGTCACGCTCGCGCCGACAGTCGGGGAATGTGGGATTTGGAAGGAGGAGGAGGATGGGGGTCGAGTGTGGATTACCTGCCTAGATAGGCAAGGCAGAGCAGCATGAAGGAGGGTCGCCGGCGAGGAGGCGACGCTGCAAGTAAGGAGTGAAGGTTTCAACTTGGAAAGGAAGGCGGAAACAGGGGAAATGTGGCTTTTGGTAAGGGGAGGGGCGGGGTGGTAGATATTTCCACGGAAGCCAAAATTTTGGAATCGCTTTAGCGAAAAAACTGGCGCAAAGTGTCATCAGACACGGTCCCTTATTCAGAGTGGGCTATGGACTATAGCCGTCGCACCTTCTCATGTAAGGCGTATGTGTACTATACTCCAATGGTGCTCCAGGATATTTTGTGTTGCATCTCACATGGTTGGTTATAATAAACTGTGTGGGATCTACTTGATTTTTCTTCTTGATTTGAATTACATAATGGGCTCATAGCGGCAATGGACGGTGCTTGAATTGCTAGACCTTTTGTCTACAGTGAACATGCAACTATATGTGTGTCGTAAAAGAATTGGAATTATTCAGGGATCGTTTGGACATTTTATACATTAAATTGGTTTTCTAGCCATTTCAGGTGCACAATTCAAAATTAAAGTACATGTACATGCTCCGGTGCACCAATATGGGTTGTAAAATCATATATGTGTCCATAGGTTTATGCTTATGTCCCATGCAAGAAATGGGGATGAATTTTGAAGACCACGGCACCATGGCTCCCCGGCAAACGTCGACGTACTTGCTTTTGTAATTCTAGTAAATCCAAAATTCGTCCAAAATTCATGAAACTTGGCATGCTATCATGGAGCGGCATCAACATGTCGTGGTAAATTTTTTGTCCCATTTGGGGCAGGTTTGGGTATAAGCTTCTCATAAACCAGAGCTTCTCACAACAAGCGTGATGGTTTTGGTAGGGAATGTTTCACCTTTCTGGAGAAAACGATATCCGTTGCCTCTTCTCAATTTCAATTTTGTTCCTAGTGTCTACATAGAACAACGGTACTGTTGTGTCAATTTTTGGGATTTTTCAGGGTTCGCTTGGACATTTTTGTACATTAACTGAGTTTTCTATGCATTCATGTGCATAATTCAAATTTGAACTACATGCACATGCCCTAATGCATATAAATTAGTTGAAAATTCAAATATATGTCCTTGGTTGCATGCTTAGGTCCCATGCAAGAAATGAGAATGAATGTCAAACACCCTGCCACCGTCACTTGGCCGCAAACATTGAGATGCCTGGTTTTTAAATTCTAGTAAATCCAAAGCTCGTCTAAAATTCATGAAACTTTGCATGCTGTCATGGAGCAGCATCAACATGTCGGTGTTATTTTTTGTCCCATTTGGGGCAGGTTTGGGGATATGTTTCTCAAAAACCAGAGCTTCTCACAACAAGCCCAATGGTTTCGGTAGGGAACGTTTCACCTTTCTGGACGAAACGATATCCATTGCCTCTTCTTGATTTCAATTTTTTTCCTAGTGTCAACATAGAACAACATGAGTGTTGTGTCAATTTTTGGGATTTTTGGGGGTTTGCTTGGACATTTTTATACATTAACTGAGTTTCTATGCATTCATGTGCATAATTCAAATGTGAACTAAAGGCACATGCTCTAATGCATATAAATTGGTTGAAAATTCAAATATGTGTCCTTGGTTGCATGCTTAATTAGGTCCCATGCAAGAAATGGGAATGAATGTCAAACACCATGCCACCGTCACTCGGCCGCAGACATTGAGATTCCTTGTTTTTAAATTCTAGTAAATCCAAAACTCGTCTGAAATTCATGAAACTTGGCATGCTATCATGGAGCGGCATCAACATGTCGTGGTAAATTTTTTGTCGCATTTGGGGCAGGTTTGGGATATGCTTGTCACAAACCAGAGCTTCTCACAACAAGCCTGGTGGTTTCAGTAGGGAACGTCCCACCTTTGGGGACGAAATGATATCCACTGCCTCTTACTGGTTTCAAAAAATTTCTAGTGTCAACAGAGAATAACAGGAGTGTTGTGTCAATTTTTGGGATTTTTCGGGGTTCGTTTGGACCTTTTTTGCATTAATTGAGTTTTTGATGCATTTATGTGCATAATTCAAATTTGAACTACATGCACATGCTCCAGAGCATATAAATTGGGTTGGAAAATCAAGTCTGTGTCCTTGGGTGCATGCTTAGGTCCCATGCGAGAAATGGGAATGAATTTCAAACACCAGGGCACCGTTGATTGCTGGCAAAACATTGAGATACTTTGTTTTCAAATTCTAGTAAATCCAAAACTCGTTGAAATTCATGAAACTTGGCATGCTATCATGGAATGGCACCCGACATGATGTGGTGTTTTTGGTGTCCATTCTGAGAGAAGGCGCACTCGAATAACAGCCAACAAAGGCATTCGAAACAAATAGCTGCCACTTTAATATCTCAAACATTTGTATAATTCAAATCGTGTGCGTTCTATTAACCATTTATGTGACGCCACGTGTCTTTGTTTTAATGTCTATCGGAGGTGTCGTGCAGACAGCTCCTTGACTGAATGGGAGGCGTGCGAGCGCAGTCCAGTGCGCAGGCTGACTGAGAGGCTCACCGGGAAGCATGCGAGTTGTTCAACGCATGATTTGTGCATCTCTTCAATGCAAACGGTTCAGATTGAATACGGTATGCAAATTAAAGCCAGACTTGGCACTAAGCCAAGAGACACTTCGATTTGTCAAAATATGCAGCTAAAAATCACTAGCACTATCTAATTTTTGCAACTAAAATCACTACCACTATCTAATTCATGCGCGTGTTCGCTACACACTCACCGTACGGGGCGCGCTAGCAGCTGTGTGAAATGACAATAGGCGTACCAGCAGTCCGCCGGGCAGGCTCATCAGGAGGCGAGCCAGCCCTTTGACCGCCGCCCACCTTGTTCCCACTCCTCCATATTAATGGCGTGTCCGCCTCGCTCCGTGAAATGACAGTATAGGAATGCCAAAAGTCCACCACACAGGCTCACCGGGAAGCAAGACAGCCTTTGACCGCCACCCGCCTCGCTACCACTGGTCTGTATTAATGGTGCGCCCGAGCGGCGAAACCCCCCATCCCACACACACAATCCTCTCTCTCCACCCGCATCCTTGACGCCGCTCTCAGTCCTCAAAGTGCACCGGAGCACGGTGTGAATATGGAGACAGAGGTTTCCGTCGCCGCCGACAAGGTGGAGAACGAGGCTGCCAACAAGCAGAGGCGAGTCAAAAAAGAACTGCAAGCGAATCCAGCAGGCCCAGACTTCATCAGCAACCTCCCCGATGATATGTTGAGAGTCATCATATATCTCCTCCCAATCAAATATGGGGCGAGGATAGCCACCCTTTCCCGGCGGTGGCGCCCCCTACGGCTCCTCACCCTTGTCGACCTCCTCAACGCCCACGAGCTCTGCCATGGCTATCGCAAAAGCTTGGATCTGTTCTCCCAGATCCTTGGCAGTCACCATGGCCCAATCAGAGGCCTTTTCACGGGCAAGTTCCTTTCCAATGGCAAGGACAGAGCCAAGCTGGACGAGTGGTTCTGATTGACGGAGTCCTGGATTAAGGGTTCCTCAGATGGCTAGACTATGTAGCATGGGCCGGACTGTTGGGCTATGAAGATACAAGACAGAAGACTCTCCCGTGTCCGGATGGGACTCTCCTTGGCGTGGAAGGCAAGCTTGGCGCCCGGATATGAAGATTCCTTTCTCTGTAACCAACTTTGTACAACCCTAGCCCCCTCCAGTGTTTATATAAACCGGAGGGTTTAGTCCGTAGGGGCAATCATAATCATACATGCTAGACTTCTAAGGTTTTAGCCATTACGATCTCGTGGTAGATCAACTCTTGTAGTACTCATATTCATCAAGATCAATCAAGAAGGAAGTAGGGTATTAACTCCATAGAGAGGGCCCGAACCTAGGTAAACATCGTGTCCCCCACCTCCTATTACCATCAACCTTAGATGCACAACTTGGGACCCCCTACCCGAGATCCGCCGGTTTTGACACCGACATTGGTGCTTTCATTGAGAGTTCCGCTGCATCGTCACCAAAAGGTTTGATGGCCCTGTCAATCATCTACAACAATACAGTCTAGGGGGAGGCTTTCCTTCCCAGACAGATCTTCGTATTCGGCGGCTTCGCACTGCAGGCCAACTAGCTTGGCCATCTAGAGCAGGTCGATAGCTACGCCCCGGGTCACCAGATTAATTTTGGCGATCTGGATTATGTCGCTGATATCCAAGGAGACTTAATCTTCCAAAGAATTGTGCCTCCTACTTCCGATTTGGCTGCTCTAAACCACGCCATGGAAAAAACAACAATACCGGCACAAGAGAAAATAACACTCCGGATGATGTCGAAGACAACGAAGACCCCGTCGAGCCAACCTCTGAACAGGACGAACGGGAAGATCGGCGAGCTAGCCCTGATGAATAGACCATGAACGAAGACTCGGAGGATAGTGACTACCTTCCGCTCTCCGAGGACGAGGTGAGCCTCGGCAACAAAGACTTTATCATGCCTGAGGAGCCTGTCGATCAGGAGCACTTTAAGCGCCGGCTAATAGCCACTTCAAGGAGCCTCAAAAAGAAGCAACAATAGCTTCAAGATGATCAAGATCTGCTCAAAGATAGATGGACTAATGTCCTAGCAGCCGAAGAATACGGCCTCAAGCGCCCAACGAAAAGTTACCCGAAGCGCAAATTGTTATCCCAATTCGATGAAGAGGTGCTGGAGTCCGTCCTACCAGCGCATAATGCGGCTGACCGACTACCACGTGGCCGGGACAAAGTGGCAACTCAAGCCGAACACCAGCCCATACCTTGCAGTAAGGGCAGAGAAATAACAGCTCGGGATCATACATATGACCTGCGACAGGACCTAGACAACAAAGCAGGTCAGACCAGATCGATCTACAGATCAAGGGGACGTGCCCGGACGCGCAACGACGGCCATCTAGATGGACGTGACAAACACAATAACGCCCGGGCCAAGCACCACAGACGGACTCCATCTGAGCTACGTCATGACGTGGCCTGACATAAAGGCACCGCACACCCCCTTTGCTTCACTGATGAAGTAATGGAACATGAATTCCTGGAAGGGTTTAAACCCATGAATATCGAATCATACGATGGAACAACAGACCCCACAGTATGGATTGAAGATTTCCTCCTCCATATCCACCTGTCCTGCGGTGATGACATCCACGCCATCCAATACCTCCCATTAAAACAAAAGGGGCTAGCGCGACACTGGCTGAACAGCCTCCCTGAGAACTCCATCGGCAGCTGGGAAGACTTGGAAGACGCCTTCTGCAATAACTTCCAAGCTACATATATTCGGCCTTCGGACGCCGATGACCTAAGTCACATTATCCAGCAGCCCGGGGAGTCCGCCAGGAAGCTCTGGACTAGGTTCTTGATCAAAAAGAACCAAATTGTTGAATGTCCGGACACTGAAGCCCTCGCGGCCTTTAAACATAGCGTCCGACATGAGTGGCTCGTCCGCCACCTCGGTCAAGAAAAACCAAGATCCATGGCTGCCCTTACCACTCTGATGACCCGTGTTTGCGCGGGAGAAGACGACTGGCTCGCTCGTAGAAGCAACATCACCGATGATCCGGGTACTTCCGAAGTTCGAGATGGCAACGACAAGCCATGACACAATAAACACAAACGTCGCAATAACACTGAAGGAACGCAAGACATGGCGGTTAACACCGAATTCAGTGGTTCCAAACCCAGTCAACAGAAAAAGCCATTCAGGGCAAACAGAGACAGACCATCTAATTTAGACAAGATACTGGATCGGCCCTGCCAGATTCATGGCACCCCCGTTAAACCAGCCAATCACACCAACAAGAGCTATTGGGTTTTTAAACCAGTCAGCAAGCTTAATGTCGAACACAAGGTGAAGGGGCCACCCAATGACAACAATGACGAAGAGACTCGCCAACCAAACACCAAGTGTCGGTGTCAAAACCGGCGGATCTCGGGTAGGGGGTCCCGAACTATGCGTCTAGGCGGATGGTAATAGGAGACAAGGGACACGATGTTTTTACCCAGGTTCGGGCGCTCTCGATGGAGGTAAAACCCTACTCCTGCTTCATTAATATTGATGATATGGGTAGTACAAGAGTAGATCTACCATGAGATCGGAGTGGCTAAACCCTAGAATCTAGCCTATGGTATCATTGTTGTTCGTCCTACGGACTAAACCTCCCCAGTTTACATAGACACCGGAGAGGGCTAGGGTTACACAGAGTCGGTTACAATGGGAGGAGATCTTCATATCGTATCGCCAAGCTTGCCTTCCACGCCAAGGAAAGTCCCATCCAGACACGGGACGGAGTCTTCAATCTTGTATCTTCATAGTCCGGGAGTCCGGCCAAAGGTCATAGTCCGGCCATTCGGACACCCCCTAATCCAGGACTCCCTCAGTAGCCCCTGAACCAGGCTTCAATGACGACGAGTCCGGGGCGCAAGTTGTCTTCGGCATTGCAAGGCAGGTTCCTCCTCCGAATATTTCATAGAAGATGTTGAACACCAAGGTAGTGTCCGGCTCTGCAAAATAAGTTCCACATTCCTTCATAGAGAGAATAATATTTGTATTAATCGGATCTGCTGACGTATTTCGTGGCGTGACATCATGCCACTGCTAGGCTCCTTATTTGTTTTATTGTTCCACCTCAACGCGTTTAGTGAGGCGGTTTCCTTGGCACGTCTTGTCAAAGCAGAGATCGTGTCCCCTTATTCCGGGATTCTCATCAATACGGGTGTGGGTAAACCAACCGCGCCATTAACCGTGGCGCTTGGGGGATAAGCGAGTTTTATTAGGACGGTGGGGGGCTCATAGTTTCGGCCGCCCATATAAGGGGATAAGAATCCGCCCTTTCCATTCACGCCCTCTTCCTCCTCTGCTTATCCGTCCCCCCGCGCTCGAGCTCCAGCGCCCAAGCCCGCACTTCCCACCTCAACCTTCTCCAACCATGTCAGGAGCGGGAGGTAGATGGATGGCCTCCTCGGTCACGGAGGGACAAATCAAAAACCTGAGGGAGGCCGGATACTTGTCTAACGACATCACGCACCGGCTCCCAGATGCGGGGCAACTCACTCCCACCCCCAGGCCCCATGAGAGGGTTGTTTTTCTTCCCCATTTCCTCTGCGGACTGGGTTTTCCTCTTCACCCGTTCTTCCAGGGGCTCATGTTCTACTACAGCCTGGACTTCCACGACTTGGCCCCGAACTTCATCCTCAATATCTCGGCGTTTATCATCGTGTGCGAGGCCTTCTTCCGCATCCAGCCCCACTTTGGCCTATGGCTGAAGATCTTCAGCGTCAAGCCAAAGGTCGTGCAAGGCCGATAGGCGGAATGCGGAGGTGCCATGGTGGGCAAGATAGCCAACGTCACCTGGCTCGAGGGTGCCTTCGTGGAAACCATCAAAGGGTGGCAATCTGGGTGGTTTTATATTACCGAGCCGCGTGACCCTAAATGGGCAGCGGCCCCTAAATTTCGATCCGGCATCCCCACCCGGCTCACATCTTGGAAAGAGATGGGCCTGTCGTGGGGCACTCCGGAAGAGGTGACCGGACTCCAAACCTGCATCCGAGACCTGGTGGCCAAGAAGGTCAAACTTGTCAACGTGGTCCAGGTCATGCTCTTCCGTCGGATCCTCCCGTGTCAATGACGGGACTTCAATTTGTGGGAGTACGACCCGGCCCGGCACCAGACTCTATCCCGGCTCTTTGAAACGAAGCACGAGGACGCCTGGAAGGTGCTTTTCAAAAGCTCCGAGGTCTCCCCTCCCGTCACCGAGTATCGCGGGTTCTGCGCCAAACGTCAAGCCTCCGAAGTAAGCTTACCTTTAGTCCCTTACGGGATATCCGCATTTCATAGTGTGACCTTATGTGGGATCTAAACTCCCGTTTCTTTGACAGGATTGGAAGAGGACATCCGGACAGTTTGACTGTCCGGCCCCTTTGCCCAAAGGCCCAGTAGACGCACACTTAGCAAAGCTACTGATTCCGGCACCCCATGTGGTGCCGGAGAAGAAGGCCAAGGAGATGGCCACGGGGACCCGAAGGAGTTCCCGGCGCCCGGTGTCGTCGGATTTGCCCGACGGCTCCAACGCGCCCTCCGCCTCCGAAGATGAGGAGGAGGAAGAAGAAGGTGCCTCTCCCCCTCTAGCGGGGGGAGGAAAGAAGAGAAAGGCCGCCCCAACTAGGGAAGCCAGAGGGTCCAAGAAGGGGAAGCCCCCTCTGCCGGACTACGCCCCCGATGCCGAAGACGGCGAGGAGGACTGGACAGCCAGGGTCAAGCCCCTGGCCAAGTCGTAAGTGTCCGGCTACCCGAATGAATTATTGCACTCCTTTATTATTTGATAGCTTCTAACACCGAAGCTAATCATGCAGTCCGCCCAGAGCTCAGCTCGGTGATTCGTCGAGCGGATCTCTGAATTCGTCGGATGTGAATAGCGCTTCACTTCCGACGGCCTCCTCCCCTCTCCCAACAGACGGCGCGGAGGTGGAGTCCCGTAGGGGACAAAACCTGGAGGAGGTGGTCCTGGAAGCGCCGCAAGGCGACCTTCCGGACTCCCAGCCCAAAGGGGGTAAAGCCCCGGAGGGCTAAGTCCGGCCCTGGGCCGGACACTGCTCCGGAACCATCAGTGGTTCCAGAGCCCGACAGGTGGCGCCTTCACAAGAAGGGCAAGTCCGCGACGCCGGTGATTTCCGTCCACCCGGAGGCGCCGGACAATTTGCTGGAGGCGCTCAACGGCGCCTCTATCGACGAAGAACATCACACTGTTATGAGTGTGGTGATTCAGAAGGTTCAGTCCGCCAAGAGCGGGCTGGCGGAAGCCTGCACAAGCCTGTTAACGGGCTTTGAGGTATGTGTTCAAAAACACATATATATAATGTTACCGCATAGACAGTAGCCCTGATGCTTAGTTTGGTGTTCGGAAAGAAAAGCCGAACTGAGTATCTTAAAAGATGTACGCAGGAGTCTAATAGAAATATGTCAATATGGGAATGCAGGATGCGCTGCTAACCTCTGCCACACTGACTGCGGAGGTCAATGCCTTGAAGGAAAGCCTCGAGCGGTCCGAGAGCAAGCTCGGCCGTGCCAAGAAGCAGCTTGAGGATAAACAGGGTACGTAGTACCTCCTGTAAATGTATATAGAAATACTTGGTTGCATAATAATAATAACATGACCAACGTTAATGTTGCAGGAGCCACGATCGAGGTGGAGACCCTGAAAGAGGTGGTCTCCAAGGCCAAAAAGAGTGCGGCCGTGGAGCGTGCTGAGCGAGAGAAGCAGGAGGCGCGGGTGGCGGTGGTGTGGCAAGAGCTCCAGGCTCTCGTGGAAAAACACGAGGGTTTGGAGCGTGACTCGAAGACTCGAGAGTTCGAGCTTGCCTTGGCTCTTGAGAGTGCCAAGACCGCTAAGGCCGAAGCCCAGAAGGCCCTTCAAGAGATCAAGGCGATGAAGAAGATAGCAGCGGGTAAGGCATTCTTTATACAAATCAAAAATATAAAAGTTAATTATCTGCTACTTACCCGAATCCGGAGCTCTCCAGGAGCGTTCGCCGATCTGCCCCGTAGTGTGTCTGATGCCGCCGCATACTACCGAGCCGAAGAGGGGAGCTCGACGGAAAAAGTGTTCTGGTCTCAGTATGCTGAGGCCGAACATCCGGTGCCCCTGAGCGACCAGCTGAAGCAGCTGGTTGAGCTCCACAAGGTGGCCGAACAGGCCATGAAGGGCCTTATAGCTCGGTTGTGGCCTGGAGAAGTCATGCCTGGGAGCTACTTCGGTCTGGTGCGGCGGATGGTGGACGCTGTCCGTGGATTGAGGTCGTCAAGCGCTCCGTTTGCATTGAAGGTGCCCGTCGGGCCCTTGCCCGTGCTAAGGTGCACTGGGGCAAACTAGACGCGGAGAGGCTGTTGACGGATGCGCCACCACCAGGCAAGGAGTATCGTACGCCCGAGATGTATTATAATGGCGTTCTGGAGGGTGCCCGCCGCATAGCGGATGAGTGTTCCAAAGATGTAATTTTTGAGTAAACTCGCATTTGTTATCCTGTACGCTGAAGCTTTGTTCATATGCGGTAAGCAACACTTGTTAATTTAAAATATTACCTTCTGTGCGGCCATTTATCAAATCTGAGAGATGCAAGTCGTCGGCATCGACCCCCATGCCACGAGTGTTGGGGTGTTCGGGATAAACCTGAGCGCTCTTGTTCCCATTCTTGGGTCCGTCTAGGGAGGCGTTCAGCACAACGAACCAGGCCGTCGGACTTATAATGCTTTATCACTCTCACTTAGCCATAGAATTCTATAATTTTAAATTTCGGCGAAGCCCCTAGTGTTCGGAAGACCGAGTTCGGGGCGCTATCCACGCCTAGGCCGGATAAGTCCGGTTCTTCGCTTGAAGCGGCATAAGTCTTTAAGGACTCGAAAAAACCTCGCGAACAGCGACCGGTCTCTCGCACTATCATGACAGTCAGTTTTAGCTTTCTCTACTGAGGTGTTAACCCAGCTCAACTGGGGCACAATCGCAGTAGTTCTCCCAGCGCTACCTTAGCCAACAATGCGAAACGTAAGGTACCAAAACATGGGAGCCGGGCAAACCCAACTATTGACCAAAGACATGATTCGAAGCCGGTGCATATAGTGTTATAAGTTCGGGGTGCCACACTTGTTAGAGTGTTCGGTCTTCTCACACCATGTTATGGGGTGTTGTAAGCCCCTGGTGTATTATCCATACCAAAGTGTACGGTTGCATAGTGTCATGACTGAACATATTTGCATATATAAAAATATATAAGTACAATAATAGGTAAGAGCTATATATTGTTCATTAAAAAAAGGGGCTGCTGCGAAAGCAGAACGATACGAAGAGTGCGGTAAGCAAGAGATGGGAGTATTTGACATATACCCCTTCAGGGGCAAGCTGCAGGATTGTAAGAGAAACAGGTATTAAACTCGTTATAGAGACCACCTTGACTTTTGACGTAGCTTGCTTCCTCCCTGGCTATTGCATCGTTGGTTCGGCGATAGTATTGCCGGACAGGCCTTCCGAATAGTTGGGTCCTGAAAGTGTGTGAAGAAAGGAAAATGGCGAAATAGGGAGCCCCCTAGTGCGGTTAAGCCGCATTCTGGGCGTGCCGTTGTTGTGCCCCTCCCCTTATACCCATGGTATCTCTAAGGCATAATTATGTACGCGTGGTACCAGCATTGCCGTTTGGTGGGGGCTGGGGTCGGGGCCGCACTGCTATGCTTGCTCGGAACGTGCCAGCTGGATTTGTTGTAGGTTACTTCGGGCTCGCTTGACGTTGTCCGGACATTTGGCGCCTGGATTGGAGAACTGCCTTGAGAGGCTACTCTGTACTTCCGCCGCCAGGGCCGCCGTGTGCTCCTCCGTTCGGAGAGAGCGTTCGGTGTTTCCATTTACCGTGATGACTCCACGAGGTCCTGGCATCTTGAGCTTAAGATATGCGTAGTGCGGCACTGCATTGAATTTTGCAAATGCGGTTCGTCCGAGCAGGGCGTGATAGCTGCTGCGGAATGGGACTGTGTCGAATATTAACTCCTCGCTCCGGAAGTTATCCGATGATCCGAAGACCACCTCGACTGTGACCGAGCCTGTACAGCTGGCTTCTACCCCTGGTATGACACCTTTGAAGGTTGTCTTTGTGGGTTTAATCCTTGAAGGATTGATGCCCATTTTTCGCACTGTGTCCTGGTAAAGCAGGTTCAGGCTACTGCCGCCGTCCATTAGGACTCTGGTAAGGTGAAATCCATCAATTATTGGGTCTAGGATCAGTGCGGCGAATCCGCCGTGACGGATGCTGATGGGGTGGTCCCGTCGATCGAAAGTGATCGGGCAGGAGGACCACGGGTTGAACTTTGGGGCGACTGGCTACAGCGCATAGACGTCCTTGAGAGCATGCTTCCGCTCCCTTTTGGGGATGTGGGTAGCATATATCATATTCACCGTCCGAACTTGCGGGGGAAATCCCTTCTGTCCTTTTTTGTTCGGCGGCCGGGGCCCCTCCTCGTCATCGCTATGTAGCCCCTTGTCTCTGGTCTTGGCGCTTATCTTGCCTGCCTTCTTGAACACCCAACAATCCCTATGGGTGTGATTGGCTGGCTATTCGGGGGTGCCGTGTATCTGGCACGAGCGATCAAGTATCCGGTCTAAGCTGGATGGGCCTTGAGGGTTTCATTTGAATGGCTTCTTCCACTGACCCGGTTTAGAGCCTCTGAATCCGGCATTGACAGTCGTATCTTCAGTATTGTCACCATTAATGCGACGCTTATGCTTGTTGCGGCGTGAGCTGCTGTTGTTATCCTTGGTATCCGAATTGCCGAGGATCTTGCTTATGTTATTGCTACGAGCTAGCCAGCTGTCTTCTCCCGCGCAGAAGCGAGTCATGAGTGTCGTGAGGGCTGCCATAGACTTCAACTTTTCCTGTCCTAGGTGCCAGGCAAGCCATTCATCTCGGATGTTGTGCCTGAAGGCTGCGAGGGCCTCGGCTTCCGGACAATCGACTATTTGGTTTTTCTTTGT
This sequence comes from Triticum dicoccoides, assembly GCF_002162155.2. NCBI lineage: Eukaryota > Viridiplantae > Streptophyta > Magnoliopsida > Poales > Poaceae > Triticum > Triticum dicoccoides. The sequence continues at coordinate 491,720,031 of NC_041385.1, forward strand.
CAGGAACCGTGTCCAGAATTGTCTGGCCGATTCCTCTGGTTGCTAGATTATGTGGCTTAGGTCATCGGCGTCTGGTGGTCGCACATATGTGCCCTGGAAGTTGTCAAGGAATGTGGATTCCAGGTCCTCCGAACAACTGATTGACTCTGGTGGCAGGCTATTAAGCTAATGGCGTGCTGGTCCTTTAAGCTTGAGCGGGAGGTATTTGATGGCGTGTAGATCATCGCCACGGGCCATGTGGATGTGAAGGAGATAATCCTCGATCCATACCGCAGGATCTGTTGTGCCATCGTATGATTCGATGTTTATGGGTTTGAAGCCCTCGGGGATTTGATGATCCATTACTTCGTCTGTGAAGCATAGTGGGTGTGCGGCGCCCCTGTACTGAGCTATATCGCGACGCAGCTCGGACGAGCTTGGTCTGTTGTATTCGGCCGGGCCATACTTATTATGTCCTGCGTGACGGCTAGCGTCACGTGAAGCGGGGCGCCCATCCAATCCGTAGATCGATCTTGTTTGCCTTGCCTTATTCTCCAAGATGTCTCGTAGGTCTGTTGCGTCTCCCCGTACTCTGGTATGTTTTGAGCGGTGTCGGGGTGCGGCTTGGGTCGAGGGCCTGAAGGCCTCTCTATCGCGGCCACGGGGTGGCCGATCGGGCGCATCGTACACTGGTGATGTAGGTTTAGTTGCTTCCTCCTCAAGTTGGGGAAGCAGCCTGCGCTTCGGGTAGCTCTTGGATGGGCGTTCTAGTTTATACTCTTCGGCCGCCAGGACTTCGGTCCACCTATCGGCTAGCAAGTCTTGGTCAGCTCTAAGCTGCTGCTGTTTCTTCTTGAGGTTGCTTGCCGTGGCTATGAGTCTGCGTTTGAAACGCTCTTGCTCGACGGGATCCTCTGGCACGACGAATTCATCATCGTCGAGGCTTGCCTCGTCTTCAGAGGGAGGCCTGTAATTGTTGTCCTCATCCTCTCTGTCGGCCGCTCTCTCACGAGGGCTGGCTCCTTTGTTCTCCTGCACTGAATCCTGCTGGAGGGGGTTGTCTTCGGCACTGTCCGGCGTATTGTTATCTCCGGTGCCGGAATCGCCGTTTTTGCTTTGGCCGGACTTAGAGCGGCGCCGCTGACATCGGCGCTTGGGTTGCTTCTTGGAGGGGTCATCCTCCGTTTTCTCCTCGCCATCCCCTGCTTAAGGGGTGTCCACCATGTATATGTCATATGACGAGGTGGCTTTCCAGTTCCCTATTGGCACTGGTTCTTGACCGTCTCCTTCATCGGTGTCCATGCCGTCGATGTCTTCGGAGTCGAAGTCGAGCATGTCGGTTAAATCGTCGATAGTGGCTACAAAGTGGGTGGTGGGTGGGCTACGAATTTCATCGACATCCGTATCCCAACCGTGTTGGCCGTAGTCCGGCCAAGGCTCTCCTGACAAAGAGAGGGACTGTAACGAATTCAGGATGTTACCGAAAGGTGTGTGCTGAAAGACATCCGCGGCGGTGAACTCCATGACCGGAGCCCAATCGGGCTAAATCGGAAGAGGTGCGGGGTCTACGGAGTCCGGATCGGAGTCCGGCACCTTGGAGTCATGGACCTTGCGAGGGACTAAGCTGGTATTCGGCTCTATCGCCATGGAGATTGTTGTTTCTGGGGTGGCGTCTAACCGTCATGACAGTGCTCTGGGCGCTGTCCGATGACAGAGCTAAATCGTGCCCATCATGACAGTGCGGCGCGCCCGGTTGTGGCTCGAATCCGTTGAAGATCAAGTCCCCGCGGATGTCGGCCGTGTAGTTCAAGCTTCCAAACCTGACCTGATGGCTAGGGGCGTAGCTCTCGATCTGCTCCAAATGGCTGAACGAGTCAGCCCGCAGTGCGAAGCCGCCGAATATGAAGATCTGTCCGGGGAGAAAAGTCTCATCCTGGACCGCATCGCGATTGATGAGCGAAGAAGCCATCGGGCCTAAAAGGCGACGACACAGAGGAACTCTCAATGAAAGCACCAATGTCGGTGTCAAAACCGGCGGATCTCGGGTAGGGGGTCCCGAACTGTGCGTCTAGGCGGATGGTAACAGGAGACAAGGGACACGATGTTTTTACCCAGGTTCGGGCCCTCTCGATGGAGGTAAAACCCTACTCCTGCTTGATTAATATTAATGATATGGGTAGTACCAGAGTAGATCTACCACGAGATCGGAGTGGCTAAACCCTAGAATCTAGCCTATGGTATGATTGTTGTTCGTCCTATGGACTAAACCTCTCCGGTTTATATAGACACCGGAGAGGGCTAGGGTTACACAGAGTCGGTTACAATGGGAGGAGATCTTCATATCGTATTGCCAAGCTTGCCTTCCACGCCAAGGAAAGTCCCATCCGGACACGGGACAGAGTCTTCAATCTTGTATCTTCATAGTCCGGGAGTCCGGCCAAAGGTCATAGTCCGGCCATCCGGACACCCCCTAATCCAGGACTCCCTCACCAGGGGTGAGAGGCAACTCCCCCCGAAGTTAAGACAGTGAACATGGTATACGTGACGCACACCCCTATAGTGGGTTGCAAGCACGCGCTACGGGACGCCGGCGTCATAGAGCCAGCAGCCCCAAAATTAAGCCAATGGGCGGCCCGCCCGATCACTTTTGATCACAAGGACCACCCAGCCAGTATCCTTCACGAAGGTGTGGCAGCTCTCATCCTCGATCCAATTATTGATGGGTTCCATCTCACGAAAGTCCTTATGGAGAGCAGCAGTAGCCTTAATCTACTCTACCAAGACATTGTCTGCAAAATGGGCATTTATCCTTCAAGAATCAGGCCCACAACAACTACCTTCAAGGGAACAGTATCCGGCGTAGAAGCTCACTGCACGGGCTCGATCACATTGGAAGTCATTTTTGGCTCGCCGAACAACTTTAGAAGTGAAGGCTTGACCGTCGATATTGTCTCGCTCCGTAGTAACCGCCATGCACTACTCGGACGTACCGCTTTTGCTCGCTTCAACGCGGTCCCACATTACACCTATCTCCAGCTTAAGATGCCGGTCCACGCGGCACCATTATGATAAATGGAAATACGGAATGCTCCCTCCGTACAGAGGAGCAATCTACAGCTACTGCGGCCGAAGTACAAATCGGCCTTATCAAGCCGCACATTTCATCGTCCATCAAGACGCCGGTCTTCATTAGACAGAACCAATCAATCCCAGAGCTGGATTAGCAGTTCGGCCTCCGCCGTCCACCCCATATAGCCGTGAAGCCTATCCCGCGCACATAGTTATACAATCAAAATAACCTGGTCACCGGCGGAGGCACTATGCGGACAGACCTATAACACTATCCGCATTCTCATATTCTTTTTCTTTTTCTAATCATTTTTTATCTTTTACCACAGGTGACTATATTTGTTGAGAAGTCCTTTAACCAAGGCAAGGCAGCGTAGACGTGCGACAGGAGGTCCAAATGTTTTTTGTAGACTGCACTCTTTATTTCAAACTTGTAAAGTGCCCTTTTTCTCAGCTTTCGCACCTCGGCTTATATTGCCGGGGGCTCGATATGGCAACATATGGATTGCCGACAAGTCCAAACAGCTTTATAGCACACTTCGGCGACACGAGTTTGGCCTTATATGCATCAGCTCTGAATCATGTCTTTGGTCAATAGTTGGGTTGCCCGGCTCCTGTTCTTACTACCTTACGTTCCGCTCTATCGGCTAGGGTAGTAAAGGGAGAACTACTGCGATTGTGTCCTGGTTTGTCCGGATGAGCACCTCAGTAGAGAAAGCCGAAAACTGACTGTCATGATGCGGCGAGAGCTGGTCAACCACTCGATGACTCACTGGGATCTTCGCGATTCCTTTCGTATTACACGAAGGACCGTTCTTCTGGTCACGTACGTAAACGCACCGTGTTCGAATAACCGTGTACATACCAAGGGTTATATCGTAGACGCACCGTGAAACTCTTATGGCTAAGTGAAAGTGGTAAAGCCCTATAGTCTGATTGCCTGGTTCGCCGCATTGACACCTCCTTAATGGACCAAGACGTTGGGTCAAGAGTCATCAATTGCTTTTCCAAACACCCCCGCGTTGTATGTGAGGGGGCCGAAGCCGACGATTGGTAAACTTTCAGATTATACAATAAACGGCCGCACAGGAGGCACCAAAACTTTCTAGGCAAAAAGTATAAAAAACATAGCCCTAATATGTCATAATGTTGTTTTTACAATTTCAGTACACTTCACTTGAACATAATATGTTTTGAGCACTGACCCTCTATCAAGCGGGCACCCTCTAGGACATCCTCGAAATAATGCTCCGGCGCGTGATGGTCCTTGCCCTTGGGTGGACTTTTCGTTGCAATATGGTGGCCTTCAAATTCGCCCAGAACATCTTGACGCGGGAAAGGGCCATCCGTGCACCTTCTATGCACGTTGACCGCTTAACAGCGTCGATACGCGGCACCGCATCAACAAGTCGTTGCACCAAATCGAAATAACTATTCGGAATTGGCTCAGTCGGACACAGTCGGAGCACGACGTCCTTCATGGCAGATCCGGGTATCTTGTGGAGCTCGGCCCACTTGGCCATCTGTTCGTTCAGCAACAGCGAATGCTTTGGCATGCTGAATTGCGACGAGAAAAGCTTTTCCATTGCATGTCCTTCTTGTGCTTGGAAAAAACTGCATCGCATCAGAGACACTCTTCGGCATGTCCAAAAATGCATCCGGAGAACTCCACATTTGATTAAGCGGGGCATACTTCGGATCACCGAATTTAGTTTGTAATAAGAAGGGCTTACCAGCCGCGATCTCCCCAGCTTGTCGGATCTCCTCCAGAGCCGCCCTAGACTCTGACCGTGCTTCCCTTGCCTCTTTTAAGGCCTTGTCAAGATCGGCCACTCTGGTTTCGTTATCTTTCTCGAGAAATTCACATCGTCTAGGGGCATCCTTTAGCTCAAGCGCCATAGTAGATATTCTCTACTCACACTAGCGCCAAGCAGCCTGTTCGGCCTTTAATTCAACAACTACCTTTTCGGCAGCCACATTACTCATCCTGGCTTGCTCCTTGGCCCAGGCAAGCTCAGCTCGAAGGGTCTCCACTGTGGTGGCGCTATCTGCAGTTATGCATATCTCAGTATACAATTCTCAGCGTCATGCACATATTATAGTACTTGCATATACTGAGTGCCCCAAAAACATATCTTGTGCCTCGTCGAGCCGCATGTTAATAAGCGTGATGTCATCATCCACCATGTCAAGTTTCTGCTTCAGATCTGCAACCTTTGTAGCCTGGGTAGTCGCATGGGATGTAACATCCTATGTTCCAATTAGTCAAATTATTTCCTGGGCATACCTTTCTCGATCCTTTGATCGCCTCCCTTTGGATGCCAACCAGAGTCTCACGGGCTACTATCTATACACAGGTGCATTTTTGCGTTTATAGCACAATTGAAAATATTACATTACATACCTCGAAGCCTCTTAGCAGGCCTGTAAAGGCTTCATTCAATCCGCTTTTCAGGACAGAACCCTCTCAACTACCGTACCCATCAAGGTACAATGTTCCTCTGAGATGGGCGCACGTCGCAATGTGTCTGAAAATGTATCCGGCACCTCCGGATCCCTGGAAGCAGCTGAAGGGGTACGGACTCCCTTCAAAGGAATATGTTTACTCGACCTTAGAGTCGTCTCTGGCTGCAAATCGGATAGTCCGGGGCCTTTATTGTTGGTCCCCGTAGGGGACGCACACCCCGGACCCTGGACGACCGAAGTGTCACCTTCGGGCCTAGTCTTCATTGTCCCTCGCACCGCTTGTTGATCAGGAGAGATCCTCCGAGATGACACCTTGGGGATGTCTACCCTATTGGAGGGGGAGATCGGTGGAGGTGTCTCGCTCTCCATCATCTCCGGAAGAAGATCCCCTGAGGAGGAGGACTGTTGAGGAAGGCTGCGTGCCGGACTGCTAACATATATTTTAAATATTACCCTTGCAATCAGGAAAGGACGGGATATGTTTAAAAAAACCTGTTCACTTACGATTCGACTAAGGGCATGTCCTTACGGAGGGACTGCATGACAACGTCGTCCCCCGATCTAGAACCCCCTGACAGGGATATCTTCCCTCGCTTAGAGGCCTTTACCTTCAAGTCTTCGAAGGCGGTCCTCTTCTTCCCATGGGGAGAAGGGATGTCAGTATCTTTTTCCCTTTCATCTTCGGAAGAGGGAGTTCCAGTCTCCCCAGACGAGGTGTTCGGTGTACCTCTAGAATGGGGGCCACCCTGGGCCTTCTTGCTCTCCCCCTTGTCTTCCTCCGCCGGCACTTGATATGGTGCCAGAGCCAGCATCCTTGTTAGCACCAGATTAGTTGAGTCTTCGGGAAGAGGGGACGGACACCTAATCCTCTCTCTCTTCTTTATCTAGCCCTGACCGAGTATGGTTTTCTCAGTATATTGTTATGAGAAATTTAACTAAGCTGTGTTCGGGAGTCGAGGACTTACCGAGGTATCCAGATGGCTGCAGTCAAGGCCGATGTCCTCTGTAGTATCCATCCACTATTTTCGTGTCCCGAAGAATAATTTCCACATTCCTCTCAGTGTCGTGCCGGAGAAGTGCTGAAGGGTTCGTGGTCCTTCCGGATTGAACTACCACATGCAGAGAGGCCGTCGCTGGCACGGTAGGACCTGACGGACTAGCATTATGTGGATTACGTTGATGAGACCGATGTCCTTTTCAATGAGGCTCCGAATGCGGCTTTGCAGTGTCTGCACTTCATCAATGGATCCCTAGTCCAACCCCTTATTAATCCATGATGCAAGCTGTAACGGAGGGCCAGATCAGAACGCAGGTGTAGCTGCCCACTTGGTACCACGGGGTTCAGTGATGTAAAACCACTCCCGCTGACATAGGTCGGAAGTTTCTGTGAAGGAGCCCTTTGGCCAAGGAGTATTGGTGAGTTTGAGCACTATGGCACCACCGCACTCCGCTTGTTTCCCGTCGACTACCTTCAGCTTCTCATTAAAGGTATTGAGCCACAAGCCGATGTGTGGGTGAATACAGAGGAAGGCCTCGCACGTGATGAGAACGCCGAGATGTGAAGAAAAGAGTCCGGAGCTAGATCATGAAAATCTAGCCCGTAATAAAACATGAGCCCTCGAACGAAGGGATGAAGAGCGAACCCTAGGCCTTAGAGGAAGTGGGATATGAATACGACCCTCTTGCCGGATCTGGGAGTAGGAATAACCTTCCCTAGAGCAGGAAGCCTGTGGGGGATTTCCGCGATCAAGTATCTTGCCGCCCGGAGCTTTGCAATATCCTCCTTCGTTACAAAGGAAGCCACCGACCGGCCTTGAGGGCTAGGTCCGGACAAGACCGGGAAGCGCGAAGCGATTAAATTGAACCTTGGGCGCTGGAGCTCGAGGTAGGAGAGGTTGAGGAAAGGGTTGGCGTAAAGAAGAAGAGACGGGTCTGAGACCCTTTCTAAAGGCGATGAATATCAAACACCCCTCCAAGGCCTTAAACCCCGCCTATTCCCAAGGAATCATGCCAACGGAATGGTTGGGTTACCCACACCCGTATTGATGGCACTCTGTCAGAGGGGTCAACGATCACGGAGGGTTCCTTCATCATCACCCTTGCCCCTCCGATGATGCGTGAGTAGTTTACCACCGACCTACGGGTCGGTAGGCAGTAGCTATATGGCTTCTTCTCTCTTTTTGATCTTCAATACAATGTTTTCCTCGATGTTCTTGGAGATCTATTTGATGTAATGACTTTTTGCAGTGTGTTTGTTGGCATCAGATGAATTGTGAGTTTATGATCAGATCTATCCATGAATATTATTTGAGTCTTTGCTGAACTCTTTCATGCATGATTGAATAGCCTCGTATTTCTTCTCCGAAACTTTGGTTTGGTTTGGCTAACTAGATTGATTTTTCCTGCCATGGGTAGATGTGCTTTGTGATGGGTTCGATCTTGCGGTGCTCAATATCAGTGACAGAAAGAGACATGGCACGCATGTATCGTTGCCATTAAGGATAAAAAGATGGGGTCCATTCATACATGAATAGATCTTGTCAACATCATGTCATCGTTCTTATTACATTACTCCGTTTTCCTATACACTAAATACACTAGATGCATGTTGGATAGTGGTCGATGTGTGGAGTAATAGTAGTAGATGGAGGCAAGAGTCGGTCTACTAATCTTGGACGTGATGCCTATATACATGATCGTTACCTTGGATATCGTCATAATTATTTTCTCTTCTATCAATTACCCAAAAGTAATTTGTTTACCCACCGTATGCTATTTTCTCGAGGGAAGACTCTAGTGAAATCTATGGCCCCGGGGTCTATTTCCTATCATATTAAAACCAAAAATACCTTGCTGCACTTTTTCTTTATTTGTTTTATTTTGTGTTTTTTCTAGATATATTTCTCAAATCTCATACAATTTAATCTATCTCAATACCGAGGAGGGATTGTAAACCCCTCTACACGTTGGGTTGCAAGTTTTTGTTGTTTGTGTGTAGGTGTTGTTTACATAGTGTTGCTTGGTTCTCCTACTGAACTGATAACCTTGGTTTCATAACCAAGAGAAATACTTACCGTTGTTGTGCTGCATCATCATCTCCTCTTCGGGGAAAACCAACGCAGATACAAGCAATCAGGAAGAATTTCTGGCACTGTTGCCGGGGAGACATCATCAAGGTTTATCAGGTTCCTAAGCACAAACTCTCATCTCCTTGCAATTACTTTATTTTCCATTTGCCTCTCATTTTCATCTCCCCCACTTCTAAAATATTTTTGCAAAAATACAAAAATATTTTTTGTTTGCCTTTTCTTGTTTGCTTTGAACCCATCATCACGAGTGATTTTGGTATGGCAGAAACAAATGATGGCAGAACTCCTAAAATTGGACGTTCTGGTAATATGGATGCTAAAACTTTTGTTTTGGGACAAGGGAATGTTATAGGAAAAGGTGCCATCCAAGAGTTATTTAATTGTGTTGGAACTTTAACTTTTGATGATGCTCCTATACTTAAAAAGACTAAAACTTATGCGGAAGCTATTTCAGCACTAGTTCTGAAACTTGAGAATAGATTTATTCGTACTCATCCTAGCTTGCAAAAAATGTTTTATGAGCTACCTGTTATAAAGGATCCTAGAGCTAAAAAGATAGCCACCCTTGTTCTTATGAATGAATTATGATCACATAGTGCGGGAAGCTAGAGAGATATTTGATTTTATGGTATGAACTGTGAAAAAACCAGTAATAGATTAGATCCTTTACAATACTAATTATGCATTAAGACATTTACTTGGCAATCATCGCATCTTTGATGAGAAACTTAAAAAAGAAGTTCTCGTTTTGGATATGATCCAACAAGTTGTCAATGATGTTAATCAACAATATTCTTGGATCGTTGCCGGAAATCAAAGGGGGTTTGCAAATGTGCAACTTGATAATGCTAAAATTTCTATCGATAATGTGTTTCAAGTTATATTTGAAAAACCTCCTGACAAAAACGCATCTATGGAAAATAAGAAGAAAGATGACAATACTTGAATCTATGCAATATGCCTAGCTAGGGCATCCCCAATGTGTTTCAAGTTTTAATATCCAAGGATCTTCATGATAGTTTTGAGAGCTTGGTATAAGCAATGGTAATATATGAATCTAGTCCCAAAGTGATAGATATTGAAGAGGGATAATCAAAACTATCATGAAGATCCTTGGATATTAAAACTTGATTCCTTGCAATAGTTTTGTGATATGGAGATAGTAATATGTGAGTCATGTTGCTGATTAATTATGCTTTACTAAGAATATTGGTGTTTAGGTTTGTGATTCCCTATGCAAGCACGAAAGTCAATAGTTATGCAATGAAGTTACATCCTACTTGTGGTGCATTATTCGGTGTTAGTTATGTTTAATGCTCCTTTATGATCCTTTTCGTTTCCTGGTTGGTTGCTTCTCAATCTATTTGCTAGCCTTCCCTTGTACTAAGTGGGAATACTGCTTGTGCATCCAAACCCCTGAATCCAAGTTGTGCCAAATGAACCATACCTACCTATATGCGGTATTTTCATGTCGTTCTAAGTAAATTTGCATTTACCAACTCTAATTTTAAAAATGAATTTACTTTTTGTGTGCCCGTACCACTGATGAAGTGGCAGGGGGTGGCTGATATTTCCCATGCTATATATGTTATTCTCAAGATGAGTATTTATTCACTTGCCATTGCACGAGAGTGTGGCCAGTAATAGGGATGCCCAGTCCCGATTTGAAAAAAAAAATTTACTTTATGTTGTCAATAATAAATTCCTTGGAAAGTGTTGGTATGGAAGGCACGTATGGATACAGCTAGCCATGGATTGTGAAAGAATGGTGGAAAAAGGAATAAACTTTATTTTTATGTTTGGTAACAGCCTATGATGTATCTAGCATGGAAAGTATTGGGAATTCTCGGTTGTTTTCGTTGACGGGAAGAGCACACCTGTCAAAACAACTTTATCTCTCAATTTAAGTTTTGAGCTCTGGCACCTCTACAAATTTCTGCTTCCCTCTGTGAAGGTCCTACCTATCTACTTTTATGCAAAAAAAAATATTGAGTATCCATCTTCTCTTAAAAAGCACCAACTAGGGAGCACTATTATCATACACCTGCATTGGATGTAGCTAATCACTACTGCAGGATGTTGCTAACGCAACACTATGATCAGAGACCCTTTGACGAAATTGTGTGCGATGCAATAATCGCATATGGTGTTGTAAAAAACTGTGAAAAAAGGTGCAAAACGTTTGCAATGACGAATGCATCAAACACGTTCAGATTGTTGTTGCGTGTGCGATTCAGCGCATACGGTTCAGTTCAATTAACTATTTGCGATGATGAGGAACAAAAGAAACAGGCTGCCAGATGAAGGCGTGTGCGATGTAGAGCATATGGTTCACTCGGATGAACTGTTTGTGATGAGGCGGAACAACAGAAACGGGTAGCCAAATGAACGTGTGTGTGATATATGGCATACAGTTCACTCGGATGAACTATTTGCGTTGAGCCAAGGGAACAAAAATGGTTGAACTTAACAAGATGTGTGTGATACGTGGCAAACATGTATGTAATCATAAATGTGTGGGAAGACCGATAACAACACAGACGATTCCTGTTAACAAATCGTGTGTGTTGTGAGCAAACGATTGCTGGTATACAATTGTTAGTGATTGATAAAATCATCACCGACAGGTTTCCTTGTTTAGTCCGTGTGCGATGTGATTTTCTCTGTCTACAGAGCATCAACATATATACTTAAAAAGATAGCATTGCATAACCAAATTAAGTATACCATTACACAAGTGACTGCACACATAACATTTTCACACACCAAAGCAAGCAATTACATCCATACTAAACTCGGATAAACGAGGATCTAATCATCTACTTCTTGTTGCAATGACGCTTGCCGTTGCTCTGCTTTCTGTTGGATCCCTGGCCGTTTTGGGGAGGGAGGCACCTCCTCATGTCAATGATCCACCTCCTTGGCCGCGTATACGATGTGAGCTTTGTCGAGTTGCTCCATCCAGGGCGAGTGCCAGTCACGCTTGTCGTTGTTGCAGGAATCCTTCATGTCTCTATAGTAGGGGTCGGTGATGGCCTCGGCGAGCTGAACCAATGAGTCCTTCTCATGCTCCTTGCAGCCCCAGATCTTGTATTGGTCCTGGATGTCGACAAGATTCTGGCAGGTGATGCCCAAATTCTTGAGCACCTTGACATCGTTGGTGATGTCCACCGTAGCGAACATGTAGTGGGGGTTGTTGACAAACTTGGCGAAATGCTCGCAAGGCCTTGTGACCAGGAAGTAGTGGTAAACAAGGACGTGGTGGCACACGCACATTGAGAAACGGCGACCTTGGGACGAGACCCGACACGAGCGCGGGTGTGCTCGAGATCAAACCTGGCCACCTTGTACTTCTCGTCGGCAAGCAACAACTCCATGATGCGGATGGAGTGATCCACCCAGACCGGGTTGTTGGTGTACACCACAGAGAGCTCCGTGAACCTTCGGTAGGTGTCCACCACAGCATGCATGGTGAAGTGCTGCGCATCGTCGGCAGCCGCTCGGAGCACCATTGGAGCCGCGCAAGATACTCTCTAAGAATTTGTCATGGTGGGTGTCCTTCTTGCAATGGTGGGGCATGATTGAAAGGTTGAAGAGACACAAGGGTTAAATAGGCGTTGTAACAAATGGGGGCCAACCGGCCTATAATCGTCATGTCTTTTCACGGTGTTCATAGCGGAGGATTCCAGTGCAAGCTTGACAACACCGCACCGTAGTGAGGTGATACGTCCATTTTGCATCATGCTTTTATATCGATATTTATTGCATTATGGGCTGTTATAACACGTTATGTCACAATACTTATGCCTATTCTCTCTTATTTTACAAGGTTTACATGAAGAGGGAGAATGCCGGCAGCTAGAATTCTGGGCTGGAAAAAGAGCAAATATTAGAGACCTATTCTGCACAACTCCAAAAGTCCTGAAACCCCACAAAAGTCATTTTTGGAATTAATAAAAAATACTGAGCAGAAGAAATACCGGAGGGGGGCCACCCACCGTCCACGAGAGTGGGGGCGCGCCCTACCCCCTAGGCGCGCCCCCTACCTCGTGGGCCCCCTGGCAGCCTTCCGGTGACCATCTTTTGCTATATGAAGTATTTTACCCTGGAAAAAATCATCAGCAATCTTTCGGGAAGAAACACTGCCGCCACGAGGCGGAACCTTGGCGGAACCAATCTAGGGCTCCGGCGGAGCTGTTCTGCCGGGGAAAGTTCCCTCCGGGAGGGGGAAATCATCACCATCGTCATCACCATCAATCCTCTCACTGGGAGAGGGTCAATATCCATTAACATCTTCACCAGCACCATCTCCTCTCAAACCCTAGTTCATCTCTTGTATCCAATCTTTGTCCTAAAACCTCATATTGGTACCTGTGGGTTACTAGTAGTGTTGATTACTCCTTGTAGTTGATGCTAGTTGGTTTATTCGGTGAAGATCATATGTTCAGATCCTTAATGCATATTAATACCCGTCTGATTATGAACATGAATATGCTTTGTGAGTAGTTACGTTTGTTCCTGAGGACATGGGTGAAGCCTTCCTATAAGTAGTCATGTGAATTTGGTATTCGTTTGATATTTTGATGAGATGTATGTTGTCTCTCCTCTAGTGGTGTCATGTGAACGTCGACTACATGAAACTTCACCATTGTTTGGGCCTAGAGGAAGGCATTGGGAAGTAATAAGTAGATGATGGGTTGCTAGAGTGACAGAAGCTTAAACCCTATTTTATGCGTTGCTTCGTAAGGGGCTGATTTGGATCCACGTGTTGCATGCTATGGTTAGGTTTACCTTAATACTTCTTTTGTAGTTGCGCATGCTTGCAATAGGGGTTAATCATAAGTGGGATGCTTGTCCATGAAAGGGCAGCACCCAGGCACCGGTCCACCCACATATCAAATTATCAAAGTAACGAACGCGAATCATATGAGCGTGATGAAAACTTGCTTGATGATAATTCCCATGTGTCCTCAGGAGCGCTTTTCTCTATATAAGAGCTTGTCCAGGATTGTCCTTTGCTATAAAAAGGATTGGGCCACCTTGTTGCACTTTATTTACTTTCATTACTTGTTACCCGTTATGAATTACCTTATCACAAAACTATCTGTTACCTACAATTTCAGTGCTTGCAGAGAATACCTTACTAAAAACCGCTTGTCATTTCCTTCTGCTCCTCGTTGGGTTCGACACTCTTACTTATCGAAAGGACTACGATAGATCCCCTACACTTGTGGGTCATCATGAGGATTCCAGTGCATGCTTGACAACGCCGCACCACAGTTTAACAACGCGTGGTCTCGAAGAGGCACCAAAGTTAATGTCGGTGAGCCTGTTCCTATGCTACCGAGCAGTTTACCACGCAAGCTTCCCGCCTGGCTTGGTTTGCCAGGCGTCGGCTAGAAGAGGGACAAATCGTGGGCGTTTATTGGCAAAAAGCTTTGTAAAATGAAGTGTGTGGAATGACTTCGGTCGTAAGTTTACCCATGGGTGATGAGGTCAAAGTTACACAGAAGGGTGATGATGGACACTCGAGTGCGATAATTAATTCTGCGCTCTATAGGGCACATGGTGGAAGAAACCAACTGTGTGCAATAATGTCCAAGATTGCAGTCGAGTTAGCTATACAGATCGTGTGCTGTGAGATCGACAAGGTAAATAGATTCGAGAATGGTTAATAAAATCAAATCTAAGACCATTGCATATTCAGGTCAAAATAGTGCTACCAATATACGACTCTCATACGACGCCATTTCAATGATTGTACCACAAAGGCCCGAAATATTACAAGGTTCAAATTCCAGAGTTATATGGCTCAAATTCGAAGATTACAAGGTTCAAACTGATATTAGAAATGAAATTCAGCTCATCAGCTGCAAACGCTCGCACTGATCCACTGAATATGGATATCAGAGAGGTTCAAACTCATATTACCACTTCTAAGTCGGGTTTCGAAACCTCACAACTTTTGCAAAGGGGTCAGCCACTGAGAAGACATGTATGGGGTTCACATGATGAGTTCCAATTACTCTGTCATCTAAAGTTCCAAAATGAAATTCAGCATTTTTGGAGCCTATTTCATTCTACCGCAGGCACTTGCACTGATCAACAATCCATTCATATTTCCAAAATAAATGTAGGGCAAACCCCATTACCTTCAGCACCCTTGCTCTGACAACAAAGAACTTGGCGAATATAATCTCCGGTAAGGTCCCTAAGTAGGAGTTCAAAGTAATTATGAGAGATGCAGATCTAGGCATTCGACGTGATTGTTATGTTGTATCACATTATCCACCACTAGGCCTAACCTTATCTACAAAAGCAGAAAATGCAGTTTTGAACACTACTACAAGACTATTTGGTTTGCAGGATTTGTAAAATGCACTAACATGCCATCTTCGATCTGACATAATTAACATAGGCATTAACATGTCACCTTCAATCTTCACATGATGTTGGAGTGGATGAAAAGTTCCCTAAGAAAACTAGTACAAACGAATCCAAAGGAGAAATGCATATGGATTGTAACCATATGGATCAAGCATTGTCATTGTAAACTTGGAAAGGAGACATGTATGTGTCGGTGTTCTGGGAACGGGGGTACCCAGACTTGCCTACCTGCGGCCTGCGACGTGGCACAAGGAGTGGCCCAGTACGGCCCATCTTCATCAACACAAGCTCAAGACCCTCGCGAGGGGCCAAGCCTCGCGGGGCGGACGACAGGAAGCTTCCTCAGGCATGGCCTCATCAGGCTGGCTCGCGAGGAGGCAGAGAGATCAAGGCAGGGTACCTCACGAGGTGCCCGTGACGCAAGCCATGATGACCGAAGCCAGGCAGGCGCCAGGCTGGCGCCGGCCTGCGCAGAGTCCTTGTTTCCTCTTTGGTGCAAAGGGAGCAAGCGTAGGCAAGAGTATCAAGCAAAGGAAACCATTTCGGTGCAACAAGACCAAGACCAGCAGAACGGCAGGATGGAGGTCATTGTGGAGCCCAAGCCGGCGTCACCGTCAGAGTCTTTGGCAGGCGAGCATCGACTTTAGTCAGGATAAGTGTATTAGATGTTCCCCTTTAAAATGGCTAATTGTTGGCGCCCTTCCCGCTCAATATTTGGGAAGAGACCCAGGGCCTCACACTATAAATAGGACTAGCCACTCTCAAGGCAGGGGGGAGGGCAGTTGAACCCTAGCCGGAACCACCAACACAAGAACACCCCTCGCGAGGCAGTTCTTCCTTGTATTGTTCATCATCAGCCCCTGAGGCAATCCACCACACCACCAACTAGAGTAGGGTATTACACCACAATGGTGTGCCGAACTAGTATAAACCCCGTGTCACTTGTGTTGTTCTTCGTGTAGTTTAGATCCTTGTGAGGCGAGGAGACATAGGTAGGTAGGAGGTGCGATCTCCGCGTGCACCCCAGAGTTTGAACCTAGAGGGTCTGCCGGAACCTGAAATCCGACATTTGGCGCGCCAGGTAGGGGTGCGCCGGAGCTTTCCCTTCCACCGACCCGCTCTCCGCCAACACCATGGCTCGCCCTCATGACGGGCAACGCGCTCCGGTCACCAGCGCCAGCGCAGGGGCCGGGGGGCTCCGAGCCTTGGCCCTCGCCTTGCGGCAGGTGCGATGGCCGAACAAGTTCAAGCTGGAGATTCCACCGCGCTACAACGGCATGACCGATCCGCTAGCCTTCCTGCTGGCGTACGAGGAGGCCGTCCTCAAGGCCAGGGGCGACGACAGGGTCATGGCTAACTGGTTTCCTGTGGCCCTCATCGGCGTCTCGCGCATGTGGCTGCTCCACCTGCCCGCGGCCTCCATGGCCTCTTGGGGGGAGCTGCGTGGCCTTTTCCTCGCCCAGTACGCTGCACCAGCGCCCCCAGTCATCGCTGCTCTCCTGGGTGGTTCGCAAGCGCCACCTTATGGCCGCCACATCAAGCCATTCGTCCGCCAGATCGGCGCCGCTTCCGTGCAGCATGGGGCCCCTCCGGGTTGGGCGGTGCCTGAAGTCGATCTGGCCTTCAGCTCGGATGATCACCCATCCAACTCAGCCTGCTCGGGAGCACTCCCGATGTTGTGCACCCCCACCATTTGCCAGGTGGCCGTCACCAGGACCCTCATCGACGGTGGAGCTGGCCTCAGCTTGCTCTCCGTTGAAGCCTTCAGCCTCCTCAATGTACCGCCAGAGCGGCTTCAACCCAGCAGGCCCTTCTTGGGCGTTGGAGGCGGTTCCATCGGCTCCCTGGGGCGGATCCGTCTTCCGGTAACCTTCGGCACCTACGACAACTTCCGCATGGAGCTAATCGACTTCGACATCGCCCACATCGGCCTCCCATACAACGCCATCCTCGGCTACCCGGCACTAGCCCGATTCATGGCCGCAACTCACCCGGCGTACAACCTCATGAAGATGCCCGGGAGCAGCGGCGTCCTCACCATAGCCGGAGACACCAGGGATGCGTTGTGAGCGCTCAAGCTCGCTTTCAAGACCGTGGCGGTGGCGCAGCCCGCCGGCTCAGATGCCCCTGAGCCCAAGAGGGCTGCACTGGCCAAGAAGAAGCAGCTATTCACCCAAGACAAGGCAGAAACCAAGCAGATACTGGTCGACGAGGACGGATCCACTAATGCCACCTTCACCATAGGCGCCAACCATGAGCCCGAGCAGGAGGAGGCCTTGGTAAAGTTCATATGCACGAACAAGAAGGTGTTCACGTGGGAACCTGATCAGCTGGCAGGGGTTCCGAGGGGCATAATCGAGCATCACCTCAACATATGCCCCAACGTGCGCCCCGTGAAGCAGAAAGCGAGACGGCAGTCCCCTGAGAAGCAGGCTTTCATCATCCAAGAGACCCGCAAGCTGGAGGTGGCAGGGGTCATTCACTAGGTCCTCTACCCAGATTGGCTGGCTAACCCGGTTGTCGTGCCAAAGAAGGGGGGAAGGAACGCATGTGCGTCG
Source organism: Triticum dicoccoides (assembly GCF_002162155.2). Taxonomy (NCBI): domain Eukaryota; kingdom Viridiplantae; phylum Streptophyta; class Magnoliopsida; order Poales; family Poaceae; genus Triticum; species Triticum dicoccoides. Next base: position 491,737,579 of record NC_041385.1, read on the forward strand.
ACTTCACCAACCTCAACAAGGCCTGCCCACAGGATCCATTCCCGCTCCCTCGTATCGACCAGATCGTCGACTCCACCACCGAGTGCGACCTGTTATGCTTCCTGGATGCCTTTTCTAGTTATCACCAGATCAAGATGGCGGTAGAAGATATGGAGAAAACGGCCTTCCTAACCCCGTGTGGGGTGTACTGCTACACATGCATGCCCTTCGGACTGCGCAACGCAGGTGCGACCTTTCAGCGGCTGATGCACATCGCCTTGGGTCGGCAGCTCGGGAGGAACGCCGAGGCTTACGTTGATGACATTGTGGTGAAGTCTCAGGAGGCAAAAACCCTGATATAGGACTTGGAGGAGACCTTCGCGAGCCTCAACGAAGTGGACCTGCAGCTCAACCCGGAGAAATGTGTGTTTGGAGTCCCCTCGGGCAAGCTTTTGGGCTTCCTCGTGTCCCACCGGGGCATCGAGGCCAACCCAGAAAAGGTCAAAGCAGTCGAGGACATGAGACCGCCAAAGACCCTCAGGGAGATGCAGAAGCTCACTGGGCGCGTGACCGCGCTAGGACGCTTCATCTCCAAGTTGGGGGAATGAGCGCTTCCCTTCTTCAAGCTGATGAAGAAAAAGGGCCCCTTTGAATGGACTGAAGAGGCCGACAAAGCGTTCCAGGATCTCAAAAGATACTTAACCAGCCCTTCGGTGATGGTGGCTCCGCGCCCTCAAGAGCCCTTGGTGCTCTACCTTGCAGCCACTCCCTACTCTGCTAGTGCAGCCTTGGTGGCGGTTAGGGAGGAGCGTAGGACCAAAGCCGTGGCAACCGCCCAGGTCGAAGCGAAGTAGGACCAAGAGAGCCTCGCAGAGACCACGACCACAACTGAGAAGGATCAGTCGCCACAGGGAAGCACGCTCAGAACAGAAGAAGACCCTCCCCCGAGTGAGCAGCCGCTGGGGGCTCCATTGCCTCAGGAGGTGCCCCGGCCTCCGGAGCACGCTAGCGGCACCAGCACTCCCAACCTCGTCGAACACCCTGTGTACTTTGTCAACACAGTACTACGGGACGTGAGGGCGCGGTACCCCATGCCCCAGAAACTCCTCCTCGCGCTATTGGTAGCCTCGCGCAAGCTGCGGCACTATTGTCAGGGCCATCCCATCAATGTCGTCTTAGCGTACCCGCTGGAAAGGGTGCTCAGGAGCCCCAACTCGGCTGGGAGAGTCACTGAGTGGAACATTGAGCTGCAAGCATTTCAACTGGAATTCAGCACAACCAGAGTCATCAAGGGGGCCGCGCTTGCAGACTTTGTGGCGGAATGGGCAGAGGCGCCAGGCCTCAAGGCTAGTGAGGATCGATCCCTCTCCCCCGGAAGCGAGGCACCATACGGCTGGGTCATGTACTTCGATGGGGCGTTCTCCCGACACGGCGTGGGGGCTGGCGCAGTGCTCATATCCCCCACTCAAGACAAGCTTTACTACGCCGTGCAACTCTATTTCCAGCACGGAGAAAAGGTCTGCAACAACATAGCAGAATACGAAGGCCTGATAGCAGGCCTGAAAGCCGTGGTCGCCCTGGGGGTGAAGCGCCTCACCATCAAGGGTGATTCGCAGCTCCTCGTCAAATTCTCCAACAAAGTGTACGAACCAAAGGACGAGCACATGGAAGCCTACCTCGCGGAGGTCTGCAGGATGGAGAAGCAGTTCTAGGGACTGGAGTTGCAGCATGTGCCTCGCGGCACCAACCAAGAGGCCGATGACATCGCCAAAAGGGCATCCAGGCGGCTACCTCAGGAATCTGGCGTCTTCGAGGAGCGGCTCTTCAAGCCCTCGGTGGCGCCATTGCTGTCAAGCACGGTACAGCCTCAGGAGGAGCTCCCCCAGCCACCTGCCTCGGGAGCCCCGGTCTGCGGCCCGGTCTCAGGAGCACGTCTGCTCCTGGCGCTCGAGCCTCATGAAGGATGCTGGATCACAGAGCTCAGGAGTTACCTGACGCATGGGACCCTGCCTGAAATGGAGGAGGAAGCAGAGCGTGTGGCGCGGCAGGCCACAGCATACTGCATCAAGGATGGAGAGCTCTATCGAAGACGACCAAATGATGTGTCCCTACGTTGCATTTCTAGGGAGCAAGGGAAGGAGCTGCTGGCAGACATACACGGTGGAGACTGTGGGCATCACTCGTCATCACGGACCCTCGTTGGCAAGGCGTTCCGCAATGGTTTCTATTGGCCCACCGCACTCAGTGACGCCGTGGAACTGGTGAAAGCTTGCGAGGCCTGCCAATTCCATGCCAGGCAGATCCATCAGCCGGCAGGGGGCCTGCAGACTATACCCCTCTCATGGCCATTCGCAGTCTGGGGGCTGGATATCCTGGGCTCGTTCCCTAGGGCGCCAGGAGGCTATCGCTACCTCTATGTCGCCGTGGACAAGTTCACCAAGTGGGCTGATGTGGAAGCTGTCCGCACCATCCCCGCAGGTTCCGCGGTCAAGTTCATCAAGGGCATCGTGAGCCGGTTCGGGGTGCCGAACCGCATCATCACCGACAACGGTTCGTAGTTCACCAGTAACCTCTTCAAAACATATTATGCTAACCTTGGAACGCAGATATGCTATGCTTCGGTAGCACACCCGCGGAGCAACGGTCAGGCCGAGCGAGCCAACGCAGAGGTCCTGAGGGGCCTCAAAACCATGACCTTCAAGAAGAAGCTGGAAGCCTGCGGCAGGGGCTGGTACGATGAGCTTCAGTCTGTACTGTGTTCCATCCGCACGACCGCGACCAAGCCGACTGGCGAGACCCCGTTCTTCCTGGTTTATGGAGCTGAAGCCGTTCTCCCTCACGAGGTCAGGCGTCGTTCCGCACGGGTCCTGGCGTTCGACGAGGCGCAGCAGGACGCCATGCGGGGCACGAATCTCGTGCTGGGGGAGGAGCATCGTCGAGAGGCCGCGCTACGAGCAGCAAGGTACCAACAGGCACTGTGATGATACTATTTCCGCAACATCCGCCCCAGGACTCTTGAGGTAGGGGACCTCGTGTTCAGGTGGGTTCTCTCCAGGTAGGGACTGCATAAGCTCTCTCCCATGTGGGAGGGCCCGTTCAAAGTTGTTCATGTTTCCAGGCCCGGCTCCACGCGCTTGGAGACCCAGGAGGGGGTGCCCGTCCAGAACGCGTGGAACATTCAACACCTCCGAATGTTTTACCCCTAAAAAAGGCCTGGTGCCTGTGAAGAAGGCGAATGCATATGAAGTTATCGCGTTTTGGAAAAGGCCCGGTGCCTGTGAAGAAGGCGAATGTCTATGAAGTTATCGCGTTTTGGAAAAGGCCCGATGCTTGAGAAGAAGGCGCATGTGAAGTTATCGCGTTTTGGAAAAGGCCCGGTGCTTGTGAAGAAGGCGAATGCCTGTGAAGTTATCGCGTTTTGGAAAAGTCCCAGTGCGTGTGAAGAAGGCGAATGCCTGTGAAGTTATCGCGTTTTGGAAAAGGCCCGGTGCCTCTGAAGAAGGTGAATGCCTGTGAAGTTGTTGCGTTCGGAAAAGGCTCGGTGCCTGTGAAGAAGGCAAACGCCTGTGAAGCTCGCCGCCCGTGACACTCTCATGTAATAATGAGTGGGGTTGTACATGCCTCGGAGTCTCCGGAGTGCCGCCCTCGGGCCTCGGGGGCTCCCGCCCACGCCCAGTGGCACCACTTAGCTCTGCGCTGGTGAGAAGACGTCGAAGACTAGATTAGGTGCCGGACACGGCTTCTTTCATTTGCTTTCTGCAGTTGGCTTGTTCGTTTCTATTTGAAGATTTACCGAAGTTGTTACCGTTTTGAGCTCGGGACCCTTCGTCCTTTCACTTATTCAATTTGTTTTCTTCCGCGTAAAGTCTCACGAGGGAGGAACTTGGGCACCCTCGCGAGTGTTTTCCGTCTCGGTGGTTTGGAGCTCCCCTATCGGAGCCCGCTGCGGGAGCGCCCCCCTCCAGTCCGTGCCCCCCAGGCATTGCGACAAGATCATACAATTTGGGTTTGTTATCCCTGCTACCAGGGCCGGAGGCTGCCCCAACTGACTAACCCTTGCAGGACACCAGGCGCACGACGAGGACCTCGCCTCGAGAGGCGAGGACCACGACGAGATTTCCCCCCAAGTTAAATGATTTCATGCATCAAGACGAGGACGAAAACAAAGCGCTGAAGCAGTAGAAACAGCGCGCCAACTAAACAACAATGGTTCGATACGCCCCCTCGGGGCACCAGACTACATTCTCTTTTGCGCGGGAGAGAAGGAAAAGCAAAATGGGCACGACTCGCCCGGTGCCAACTCTCGGCAGGAACTCATGCTGCCTCCGGAGCTCAGCTGGATTCTGCCTCCCGCTTCACTTAGACGTGGTGCCGGGCCGACCCGACGCCCTCTCCCAGGCGAGCGCGACGACGAGGGGGGTGGTCGCGACCACCGCTAGAGGAGTTGTCGTCCGATGGGAGTCACGAAAGCTTGACGAGCCCCAGGCGCCGCTGCCCGCGCGCCTCACACCGCTTTCGTCCCGACCAACGCCGGGGCTAGGCGCCCGGCCGCGGTCATCATCTTCGGGGCAGCATCCGGCGCGACAACCGTCTTTCCCTAACACCCTCACGTAGAGGGTGGCATCGCCGTCGAACTTAAAGTGCAGAGTGCACCGTCAGCTCAAGCCACGCGCGCGGGCAAACGTTTGCCAGCCGCGGGTCAGAGCCGCATCCCCGGCGGTGGAAACCTCTAGAGTAGCCCAGGAGGCCCGGCTGCAGCAACCATCAGCCAGAAGCCAAAGGCCGCCCGGGGCGCCAGCCAAAAGTTCTCCTAGAAATAAGTGGGGGAGCGGAAGCCAGGTGCCGGTTGGGTCCGAGCGAGACTGCGGCCTTGGGGGTCGCGCAGCCCCGGCGTACCTCTCGTGGGCAGCCGAGCGCTCACCGCTGCACAGAGGAGGGCTTCCACGACCACCGAAGGTCGCAGTAGGGGCCCTAGGGTGCTTGCGGGGGCGGCCCCGTCCACGCTTGGCCGGCCGAGAGCTTGGTCCTTCCCGGCGAGCCTTACCTTTCTCCGCGGCCGAAAATCTCTTCGGCGAGGCCATGGAATGGCGAGAGACCAAGAAGGAGGCGAAGAGCAGCAGGAGAGGATCGACTGGAAAGGCTCTCGCCGTTTCGTACATATAGTCGGAGGAGGCCAACCATCGGCATCCACGATCACAAGTAATCATGACCTGCTTTGCATGCAGGGACTTGTCAATTCGTGCAGTTGCCGAGGCATCGCGGGGAAGCAGGGACGCCCACATCCAATCAACCGCCACGTGGCGCCCAAGGCCGCAGGCTGTTGGGGCCCGCGGCGCTTCGCACTTGCCCCTTCGCTTCTTTGCTAAGCCAAGTCCAGGCGCGCCTTGGGCCCGGGGGCTACTGTCGGCATTTTGGGAACGGGGGTACCAGACTTGCCTGCCTACGGCCTGCGGCATGGCACAAGGAGTTGCCCAGTACGTCCCATCTTCATCAACACAAACTCAAGACCCTCGCGAGGGGCCAATCCTCGCGGGGCAGACGACAGGAAGCTTCCTCGGGCACGGCCTCATCAGGCTGGCTAGCGAGGAGGCGGAGAGATCAAGGCGGGGTACCTCACGAGGTGACCATGACGACCAAAGCCAGGCGGGCGCCAGGCGGGCGCCGCCTGCGCAGAGTCCTTGTTTCCTCTTTGGTGCAAAGGGAGCAAGCGCATGCAAGAGTATCAAGCAAAGGCAACCATTTTGGTGCAACAAGAGCAAGACCAGCAGAACGGTAGGATGGAGGTCATCGTGGAGCCCAAGCCGGCGTCACCATCAGAGTCTTTGGCAGGCAAGGACCAACTTTAGTCAGGATAAGTGTACTAGATGTTCCCCTTCAAAATGGCCAATTGTTGGCGCCCTTCCCGCTCAATATTTGGGAAGAGACCCAGGGCCTCGCTCTATAAATAGGACTAGCCACTCTCAAGGCAGGGGGGAGGGCAGTTGAACCCTACTCGGAACCACCAACACAAGAACACCCCTCGCGAGGCAGTTCTTCCTTGTATTGTTCATCATCAGCCCCTGAGGCAATCCACCACACCACAAACTAGAGTACGGTATTACACCACAATGGTGGCCCGAACTAGTATAAACCCCGTGTCACTTGTGTTGTACTTCGTGTAGTTTAGATCCTTGCGAGGCGACGAGACATAGGTAGGTAGGAGGTGCGATCTCCGTGTGCACCCCAGAGTTCGAACCTAGAGGGTCTGCCGGAACCCGAAATCTGACAGTGTGTACTGAAATCCTCCAAAAGAATCCTTCAGAAATCATAGTACATTGTCATTGTAAACTTAGAAAAAGGTGTCACTAATTGAACTCTCTTATGGTTAACATTTAACAGGAAAGGAACATCACCTCGATATATAGCTTCTCCAGGCACGGAAAGCATCTCAGGAAAGTGAGAACTTGCTCCAGGTTGGGGCCGATAGATTCTAGTGCCAAGACCTTCACTGTGCGCAGTTTTGCGGTCAGGCTTGTCGGAATCATTTTCTGAATGACAGACGAACAAACATCTTCAAAATTATAAATAATGTTAATTTGTAGAAGGAGAGATAGAAGACGGCTATTCTACCTAAACGGGTGTGGATCCAATAACAAGTTCGGAGTATTTGTCAGACGAGTAGCCTAGCACTGTCAATTTCGGCGCAAAAATGACAGTGATTCTTGTTGGACCTACTTGATCAATTACAAGTAATCTCTCAAGTGCAGGTGTGTCCTCAATGACCATACGATGGTACACATCTTGTGATGTCTTCCTGTCGAACCAACAACACACATAAATAGTCCGGGGAGTCATGGAGGTGATGTGGAATGTACTCAACCCATTGATCGCCTGAAGACGAAGGTACTCGAGTGCAGTATAGCCACTGATCAGGCACTCCATGTCACCATTTGAGAGGCAGGCGGCGACGAGCTCGAGGTGCTTCAGTCGTGGTAGAATAAGAGCGGGCACGTCATTAAGGGGGGATGGCAGTTCCTGAACTTGGCGACGCGCAGCGTGGACGCAGGGCAGAGCGCGGACATTGGCAGCGAGTGCATATGCCCATAAAAAGTGAGCCCCTCGAGCTGATCTAAGGCGGGGGATCCGAACCAGTCATCAAGCTTGGCTCGGTCCCTGCCGTTGGAATGGAACTTGCCCATTCTAAGGCCTCTGGTAGGGCCAGGGTGACTGTCGAGGATCTTCAAGAACGCATCCAAGCTTTTGCGATAGCCATGGCAGAGCTCGTGGGTGTTGATGAGGTCGAGAGGGGTGAAGTTCCATAGGGGGCGCCACCATCGGGAAAGGACGGTTCTTCGCGCCCCACATTTGATTGGGAGGAGGGAGATGATGACTGCCAACATATCATCGGGGAGGCTGCTGAGGAAGTCTATGCCTGCTGGAGTCGCTTTTGGTTCTAGCTCGCCCCACCTCCGCTTATTGGCAGCCCAGTTCTCCACCTCCGAAGTCTCCTTGTCAGTGGTGCTTCACTACTGCAGGATGCTGCTAATGCGACACTACAATCAGAGACCCTTCGAGAAACTGTGTGTGATACGTGTCCATCGTTTCTAGTTTTCCAAACACTTTTGCCCTTATTTTGGACTCTAACTTGCATGATTTGAATGGAACTAACCCGGACTGACGTTGTTTTCAGCAGAACTGCCATGGTGTTATTTTTGTGCAGAAATAAAAGTTCTCGGAATGTCCTGGAAATCCACAGAGCAACTTTTCAGAATTAATAAAAAATATTGGCAAAAGAAATAGCGTCAGGGGGCCCACACCCTGTCCACGATGGTGGGGGCGCGCCCCCTCCCCCTGGGTGCGCCCCCTGCCTTGTGGGCCCCCCTGGACGTCCAGCGACGTCAACTCCAATTCCATATATTTGCTTTCGTGGAGAAAAAAATCAAAGAGAAAGTTTCATCGCGTTTTACGATATGGAGCCGCCGCCGAGCCCTAATCTCTCTCGGGAGAGCTGATCTGGAGTCCGTTTGGGGCTCCGGAGAGGGGGATTCATCGCCATCGTCATCATCAACCATCCTCCATCACCAATTTGATGATGCTCACCACCGTGCGTGAGTAATTCCATCATAGGCTTGCTGGACGGTGATGGGTTGGATGAGATTTACCATGTAATCAAGTTAGTTTTGTTAGGGTTTGATCCCTAGTATCCACTATGTTCTGAGATTGATGTTGCTATGACTTTGCTATGCTTAATGCTTGTCACTAGGGCCCGAGTGCCATGATTTCAGATCTGGACCTATTATGTTTTCATGAATATATGTGAGTTTTTGATCCTATCTTGCAAGTCTATAGTCACCTATTATGTGTTATGATCCGACAACCCCGAAGTGACAATAATCGGGATACTTCTCGATGATGACCGTAGTTTGAGGAGTTCATGTATTCACTATGTGTTAATGCTTTGGTCTGGTACTCTATTAAAAGGAGGCCTTAATATCCCTTAGTTTCCATTAGGACCCCGCTGCCACGGGAGGGTAGGACAAAATATGTCATGCAAGTTCTTTTCCATAAGCACGTATGACTATATTCGGAATACATGCCTACATTACATTGATGAACTGGAGCTAGTTCTGTGTCACCCTATGTTATAACTGTTACACGATGAACCGCATCCGACATAATTATCCATCACTAATCCAATGCCTACGAGCTTTTCACATATTGTGCTTTGCTTATTTACTTTACCGTTGCTACTATTACAATTACTACAAAACTGCTACTGTTACTTATGCCACTGTTACCGTTACTCCATACTACTTTGCTACTAAATACTTTGCTGCAGATACTAAGTTATCCAGGTGTGGTTGAATTGACAACTCAACTGCTAATACTCAAGAATATTTTTTGGCTCCCCTTGTGTCGAATCAATAAATTTGGGTTGAATACTCTACCCTCGAAAACTGTTGCGATCCCCTATACTTGTGGGTTATTAGTGTGCGATGCAATAATTGCAAATGATGGTGTAAGAAAACCATCAAAAATGCGGAAAACGTTTGCGATGACGGATGCATCAAACACTATTCAGATTTTAGTTGCGTGTGCGATGCAGGGCAAACGGTTCAGTTCAATTAACTGTTTGCGATGAGGAGGAACAAAAGAAACGGGCAGCCATATGAAGGCATGTGCGATACACAGCATACGGTTCACTCGGATGAACTGTTTGTGATTAGGCAACACAAAAGAAGAGGTCAGGCAGATCAAGGTGTGTGTGATATACATCATGCGGTTCACTCGGAAGAACTGTTTGTGTTGAGACAAGAGAACAAAAACGGTTCAATATAACAAGATGTGTGTGATACGCGGCAAACAGGTCTGTAATCAGAAATGTGTGGGAAGACCGATAACAACACAAACTTTCTTGTTAACAAGCCTTGTGTGTTGTGAGCAAACGATTGCTGGTATACAATTGTCAGTGATTGATGAAATCATCACCGGCGGGTTCCTTTGTTTTTCCGTGTGCGATGTGATTTGCTCTGTCTATAGAGCATCAACATATATACTTAAAAGGACAACATTGCATAACCAAATTAAGCATACAGTTTCACAAGTGACTACACAGATAACATTTTCACACACCAAAGTAAGCAATTACATGCATACTAAACTAGGAGAAACGCGGATCTAATCACCTACTTCTTGTTGCAACGACGCTTGCCATGCTCTGCTTCCGGCTGGATCCCTGGCCATTTTGGGGAAGGAGGCACTTCCTCATGTCAAAATTCCGCCTGGACATGTCGTGGCACGTGTACGCCTCCTTGGTCGCGTACACGACTTGAGCTTTGTCGAGTTTCTCCATCCAGGCCGAGTGCTAGGCACACTTGTCATTGTTGCAGGAATCCTTCATGTCTCTGTAGTAGGGGTCGATGATGGCCTTGGCGAGGTGAACCAGTCAGTCCTTCTCCTTCTCCTTGTTGCCCCAGATCTTGTATTGGCCCTGGATGTCGACAAGATTCAGGTAGGCGATGCCCGAATTCTTGAGCACCTTGACATCGTTGGTGATGTCGACCGTAGCGAACATGTAGTTGGGGCTGTTGACAAACCTGGAAAAACACTCGCAAGGCCTTGTGGCCGGGCGATATTGGTAGACAAGGACATGGTGGCCCACGCACATCTGGGCAACGGCGACCTTGGGACGAGACCCGGCATGAGCACGGGTGTGCTCGAGGTCGAACCCGACCACCTTGTACTTTTTGTCGGCAAGCAACAGATCCATGATGCGGATGGAGTGCTCCACCCACACCGGGTTGTTAGTGTACACCACCGAGAGCTCCGCGAACCTTTGGTGGGTGTCTACCACGGCATGCATGGTGAACTGCTGCTCGTCTTCAGCAGCCGCCCGGAGCGCCATTGGAGCCGCGCAGGATACTCTCTAGGAATTTGTCGTGGTGGGAGTGCTTCTTGCAATGGTGGGGCATGATCAAAAGGATGAAGAGACACAAAGGTTAAAAAGCTGCTATAACAAATGGGGGCCAGCCAGCCTGTAATCGTCACGTCTTATCACGACGTTCATAGCGAAGGATTCCAGGGCACGCTTGACAACACTGCACCGCAATGAGGATTCAAGTGCACGCTTTACAATACCGCACTGCAGTTTGACCATGCGTAAGCTCAAAGAGGCGCCAAATGTATCGTCGGTGAGCCTGTTCCCACACTACCGCGTAGTTTACCATGCAAGCTTCCCGTTCGGCTTGGTTTGCCACACGTCGGCTAGAAGAGGGACAAATCATGGGAGTTTATTGGCAAAAAGCTTTGTAAAAACAAAGTGTGTGGAATGACTTCTGTCGTAAGTTTACCCGTGGGTGATGAGGTCAAAGTTACACAAAAGGGTGATGATGGACACTCGAGTGCGATAATTAATTCTACGCTCTACGGCGAACACGATGGAAAAAACCAACGGTGTGCAATAATGTCCAAGATCGTAGTCGAGTTAGCTATACAGATCGTGTGCTGTGAGATCGACAAGGTAAACAGATTCGAGAATGGTTAATAAAATCAAATCTAACACCATTGCATATTAAGGTCAAAATAGTGCTACCAATATACGAGTCTCATACGATGCCATTTCAATGATTGTACCACAAAGGCTCGAAATATTACAAGCTTCAAATTCCATAGTTATATGGCTCAAATTCGAAGATTACAAGGTTCAAACTGATATTAGAAATGAAATTTAGCTCATCAGCTGCAAACGCTCGTGTTGATCCGGTGAACATGGATATCAGAGAGGTTCAAACTCATATTACCACTTCTAAGTCTGTTTTCGAAACCTCACAACTTTTGCAAAGGGGTCAGCCACTCATAATTCATGTATGGGGTTGACACAATGAGTTCCGATTACTCTGTCATCTGAAGTTCCAAAATGAAATTCAGCATTTTTGGAGGCTATTCCATTCTGCCACACGCGCTGGCACTAATCAACAAACCATTCGTTTTTCTGAAATAAATGTAGGGCAAACCTCATTACCTTAAGCACCCTTGCTCTGACAACAAAGAACCAGGCGAATATAATCTCCGGTAAGGTCCCCCAGTAGGAGTTTAAAGTAATTTATGAGAGATGCAGATCTAGGCATTCGACGTGATTGTTATATTGTATCACATTATCCACCACTAGGCCTAATCTTATCTACAAAAGAGGAAAACGTGTTAGTGCCTAGATGCAGTTTTGAACACTACTACAAGCCTATTTGGTTTGCAGGATTTGTAAAATGCACTAACATGCCATCTTCGATCTGACATGATTAACATGGGCATTAACATGTCATCTTCGATCTTCACAAGATGTTGGAGTGGATGAAAAGTTCCCTAAGAGAACTAGTACTGATGAATCTAAAGGAGAAATGCATATGGATTGTAACCATATGGATCAAGCATTCTCATTGTAAACTTGGAAAAGGAGACATGTATGTACTGAAACCCACCAAAAGAATCCTTCAGAAATCATAGTACATTGTCATTGTAAACTTGGAGAAAGGTGTCACTAATTGAACTCCCTTATGGTTAACAGTTAATAGGAAAGGAACATCACCTCGATATAAAGCTTCTCCATGCATGGAAAACATCTCAGGAAAGTGACAACTTACTCCAGGTTGGGGCCAATAGATTCTAGTGCCAAGACCTTCATTGTGCGCAGTTTCGCGGTCAGGCTTGTCGGAATCATTTTCTGAATGACAGAAAAATAAACATCTTCAAAATTAGAAATAATGTTAATTTGTAGAAGGAGAGGTAGAAGGCGGCTGTTGTACCTGAACTGGTGTGGATCCAATAACAAGTTCAGAGTATTTGTTAGACGAGTAGCCTAACACTATCTATTTCGACGCAGAATTGACATTGATTCTTCTTGGACCTACTTGATCAAGTATAAGTAATCTCTCAAGTGCAGGTGTGTCCTCAATAACTATACCGTGGTACACATCTTGTGATGTCTTCCTGCCGAACCAACAACACACATAAATAGTCTGGAGAGTCGTGGAGGTGATGTGGAATGTACTCAACCCATTGATCAACTAAAGACGAAGGTACTCGAGTGCAGTATAGCCATGGAGTAGGCGCTCCATGTCACCATTTGAGAAGCCGACGGCGACGAGCTCGAGGTGCTTTAGCCATGGTAGAATAAGTGCGGGCGTGTCATTAAGGGTGGGGGAATGGCAGTTCCTGAACTTGGCGACACACAGCATGGGCGTGAGGCGGAGCGCGAACGTTGGCAGCGAGCGCATATGCCCATCATCAAAAGTGAGCTCCTCGAGCTGATCTAGGGTGGGGGATCCGAACCAGTCATCAAGCTTGGCTCAGTCCCTGCCGTTGGAACAAAACTTGCCCATTCTAAGGCCTATGGTTGGGCCAGGGTAACTGCCAAGGATCATGGAGAACACATCCAAGCTTTTGCGATAGCCATGGCAGAGCTCATGGGTGTCGATGAGGTCGAGAGGGGTGAAGTTCCAAAGGGGGCGCCACCGCCGGGAAAGGACGGTTGTCCGCGCCCCACATTTGATTAGGAGGAGGGAGATGATGACTGTCAACATATCAACGGGGAGGTTGCTGATGAAGTCTACGCCTACTGGAGTCGCTTGCGGTTCTAGCTCGCCCCGCCTCCGCTTGTTTGCAGCCCCGTTCTCCACCTCCGGAGTCTCTTTGTCAGCGGCGCTTTTTGATAGAAATGAGAGTATAGGGAATATTTAGTTAAAATAGGGCAATAGAAAGCGTATTGGTAACTAGAAGTTATTAGGTAGGAATATAGTAAGAAAAGGGAATAACAATTGGTTGCTTAAAAATTACAAAATTCATTTAACATTGCTGGGTAAGTCAACATGCAGATAGTTGAAAAGAAAACTTACTTCAAACAAAGTCAGGATGGATGATTTTGTCGGGGAAGTTAGCATATATCTCATGACCAGGCTCTTTTATGTGCAACCCAATTTTATTGCGAGCTTTCAGTACATAAAACTTAGAAATTTCTTTCCAAAAGCCAGCACCAAAATAACACTACAAAAAAAGACACATCCGTGACATTTTGGGCCGAACGAATTTTTTTCGTGTCATACATATGACACTTCTATGACGATAATTGTGACAAAACCCGGTATCATCATAGATGTGGTGGGCTCCTACTTCTATGACAAAAAATCATGACAAAAATGGGCTTTTTGTCCTGGGCGGGCCGGAGACACAGCTGCATGACATTCTTTGGGCCGTCCATGACGGAAAAAACCGTGGTAGAAGCGAGGGCGAGGAAAATTTCGGGGAGTTCCCGGTTACGGTGGGCGGTCGGGGGCCGAGCGATGTGCGTTTCTCTCGTACACGTACGCGCGTGCGCGTGTATGCGAGGCGTTAGCTCTAACTGAACCCGAGCGAGGCGTTGGCTCTAACTTAACCCGAGCGATTGCACTGCAGGCTACGCGTTACTGAACCCGAGTGATCGATCGATGGCTGTTAACTGAACCCGATCGAGCGGTTCCTTCGCCACTGCTGCTAATTGAAGCCAATGGATGCTGCCTCTCTGGATGAATAGTGAGTGTTGCAGGGGGTGGATGAACAGTGAGCAGTGGCGTTGCCTCTGGATGAACAGGACCCCGTGGTGTGGAGGGCTGGATGAACAGGACGACCCCATGGAGGGCTGGATGAACAGTAGACGGTGGAGGGGTGGATGAATAGTAGCCCGTGGAGGGATGGTTGAACAGGAGCCCGTGGAGAGGGGTGGTTGAACAGTAGCCGGTGGAGTGGCGCACGGTGGAGGCTGGATGAACAGGAGCCCATGGAGGCTGGAGGAGGTCGACGGTGGATGTACAGTAGCCCGTGGAGGCTGGAGGAGGTTGACGGTGGAGGTGAACAGTATCCCGTGGAGTCTCGTTTTGTGGTACGCCACACCCCTCCCGATGAACAGGACCCCTTTTTCGACCGTAGCGCTCCAACACAAGTCTGTTTCGTCCGTTTTGCGGTACGCCACACCCCTCCCGATCAACAAGACCCTCGTTCCGACCGTACGAGGTCCGTTTCCTCCATTTTGCGGTACGCCAGACCCCTCTCGATGAACAAGATCCCGCTTCGAACGTGGCCGGTCGAACACAAGGCCGTTTCCTCCATTCTGCGGTACGCCAGGCCTCGTTTCCATCACCTGTTCCGTCCAAGCCGGTTGGCTCCCACGCGTTCCGTTGCCTCCCGATGAACACGACGCATTCCGTTGCCTCCCCATGAACACGACGACGACGTTGTTTCTCTATTCCGACCCAGCCATGTACACAAGCCCTGGTCATACGTATATATGCGCAAGTAGGCGTTCGAGACCCCGCCCGTATGTATGTATGTGGCCGTATTTTTTCTTTCTTGCGCACTGGCTGCTGTACGTACGTGTACATGCTATGTGCGCGCCTCTACATGGACCAGTATATATGTACGTACACGTTCGCGACCAGAATGACAATGCTACGTACGCTTCGACTAGGTGGGTCGCGACTGTCAAGCACTTCCTTGCGTACGAAGATGTAGCTGGTGGGTCCTAGCAGTCACGGGGGAGAATCGTTTTTTTGCCCGAATGCACTTCCTTGCGTAAGAAGATGTACCTGGTGGGTCCCAGCAGTCAGGGGGAAACATTTTTTCGCGAAATACTCTGTCCCTTCCGGTGGGTCCCTGCTGTCAGGTGGAGGAATAATTATTTTGCGCGTAATAAGGAGGCACTTCCTTGTTGCAGCCGTGGACCCAACTATCAGCCTCTCCACGTACAGTCCACTTCATATGCATGTCGGTCCTTGACCACGTTGACCAGGCCGCGCCGAGAGCACCAGGGCGGTGTACGATGGCGAGGCCTAGGAAGGGAATGACACGGAGGCAGGGAAGACTCGGCAGTTGTTTCCCACGCGGAGGGGAGTACGACTGTACGAGGGTTTACTGGCTCGTCTGCCATCGCCGGAGAATAACAGCAGTTGTGGGTGAGTAGAGGGATGGCTAGGCCAGCGATGGGAGTACAGTAGGACGGTGAGGCCTGTGCAGGAGCACAGCCGGCTGCGGGGAGGAGGGAGCAGGCAGTCCCGCCGGCGCTTGTTTGAGCGGCTGGAGCAGGAAGAGCAGATATTGAAGAAGCACGACGGCCGTTGGATGGACATTGTACGGTCAGTGGAGCTAGAATCGTTCATATTGACTAAGTTAACAAAGCCCTCCGTCCCAATCAACTTAGTAGATCCATAAGTCAGCCTACCACCATGGTGGGTCCCAGCTAGCAGGGGGTATTCATTTTTTTGTGCGTAATAAGGAGGCACTTCCGGTGGGTCCGAGCTGACAGCGGGGGGAACATTTTTTCGCGAAATACGATGGTCCGTCTGGTGGGTCCCAGCAGTCAGGGGGAAATGTTTTTTCGTGAAATATGGTGGCCTGTCCGATGGGTCCCAGCAGTCAGGGGGAAACATTTTTTTGCGAAATATTGGTGGCCCGTCCGGTGGGTCCCTGCTGTCAGGTGGAGGAATAATTATTTTGCACTAGGGTGGTGGATGACGGTGAGGCCTACAAAGGGAACGGCACGGAGCCGGGGAAGACATAGCAGTGGCTGCCCACGTGGTGGAGAGTATGAGGGTTGACTGGTTCGGCTGCCGTTGCCGAAAAATAACAGGAGGTGTGGGTGAGTAGAGGGATAGACAGGCCAGGGATGCGAGTATGATGGGGCCGTGAGGCCTGCCCGGCAGCACAGCCGACCACGGGAGGCGGGAGCAGGCTGTTCCGATGGCGCTGGTTTGGGCAGCTGGGGCAGGAAGATCAGAGACTGAAGAAGCACGATTGCCGTTAGGTTGACATCTAACGGTCTAACGCTGGTAGAGTTGATTGTTGACTAAGTTTCTTTTTTGAGAAACCTTTGTACACATAAACTTAGTAGGCCCACAAGTCAGCCTCCAAATCAGTGGGAGACAACATAAAGCCCATTTGCTATTTTTTATAATTAACAGCCCATTTGCTAATTCTTAAGTAATTTATTACAGCCCATTTTCTGCCCAGGACCATGGTCAAAAAGTTCAACCTTATTTTGCATATTTCGGTGGAGTCGGAACTGTTGAAATCCTGAAATGATAAACATTTTTGTAAGAACTTATTGATTTTCCAAAAAAAATGTTTTGTTTTTGTAAGCAAATAAGACGTGGGACAATTGAGTAGGTTTAAGGGAAAACCAGTGGTAAAAAAATCAGCGATGGGTGGGAAAAAACAACAAAAATAAGGATGTAAATATGAAAAGGGGATTTTATGTGTTTTCGATATAATGATACGTGTATATGAACTAGTAAAACTATAGGTAGAGATTAGAAAACGGATGTAGGACATGCATTTCAAGAGGAAAATAGAACTGGGCTGTGTGTTTGATTCAGTAAAAAAACTGCCTGCGGATGTTGTATGACAAAATATAACTATCGCTGGCAACGGCGCCAGGAAAGAGCTTAGTTGACGGGGTGTGAGTGCCGCTTACCTAGCCTCCCCGGCAACGGCGCCAGAAAAGAGCTTGATGTCTACTACACAACCTTCTTCTTGTAAACGTTGTTGGGCCTGCAAGTGCACAGGTTTGTAGGACAGTAGCAAATTTCCCTCAAGTGGATGACCCAAGGTTTATCAATCCGTGGGAGGCGTAGGATGAAGATGGTCTCTCTCAAACAACCCTGAAACCAAATAACAAAGAGTCACTTGTGTCCCCAACACACCCAATACAATGGTAAGTTGTATAGGTGCACTAGTTCGGCGAAGAGATGGTGATACAAGTGCAATATGGATGGTAGATAAAGGTTTTTGTAATATGAAATTATAAAAACAGCAAGGTAACTAATGATAAAGGTGAGCGTAAATGGTATTGCAATGGTAGGAAACAAGGCCTAAGGTTCATACTTTCACTAGTGCAAGTTCTCTCAACAATAATAACATAGATAGATCATATAACAATCCCTCAACATGCACCAAAGAGTCACTCCAAAGCCACTAATAGTGGAGAACAAACGAAGAGATTATGGTAGGGTACGAAACCACCTCAAAGTTATCCTTTCTGTTCTATCTATTCAAGAGTTCGTAGTAAAATAACATGAAGCTATTCTTTCCGCTCAATCTATCATAGAGTTCATACTAGAATAACACCTTAAGACACAAATCAACCAAAACCCTAATGTCACCTAGATACTCCATTGTCACCTCAAGTATCTATGGGCATGATTATACGATATGCATCACACAATCTCGGATTCATCTATTCAACCAACACAAAGTACTTCAAAGAGTGCCCCAAAGTTTCTACCGGAGAGTCAAGACGAAAATGTGTGCCAACCCCTATGCATAGGTTCATGGGCGGAACCCGCAAGTTGGTCACCAAAACATACATCAAGTGGCACATGATATCTCATTGTCACCATAGATAAGCACGGCAAGACATACATCAAGTGTTCTCAAATCATTAAAGACTCAATTCGATAAGATAACTTCAAAAGGGGAAACTCAATTCATCACAAGAGAGTAGAGGGGGGAGAAACATCACAAGATCCAACTATAATAGCAAAGCTCGGGATACATCAAGATCGTGCCATAGAGGGAACACGAGAGAGAACACGAGAGAGAGAGATCAAACACATAGCTACTGGTACATACCCTCAGCCCCGAGCTGAACTACTCCCTCCTCATCATGGATAGCGCCGGGATGATGAAGATGGCCACCGATGAGGGACCCCCCCCTCCAGCAGGGTGCCGGAACGGGCTCCCGAGATGTTTTTGGTGGCTACAGAGGCTTGCGGCGGTGGAACACCCGATCTATCTTCGTTGTTGATGTTTTTAGGGTACATGGACTTATATAGGTGAAAGAAGTCGGTCGGGGGGTGCTCGAGGGGCCCACAAGATAGGGGGCGCGCCCAGTGGGGGGGCGCCCCCCACCCTCATGGCTTCCTCGAACATCTTCTGGCGTGAACTCCAAGTCTCCCGGATCATATTCTTCCCAAAAATCACGCTGCCGAAGGTTTCATTCCGTTTGGACTCCGTTTGATATTCCTTTTCTTCGAAATACTGAAATAGGTAATAAAACAGCAATATGGGCTAGGCCTCCGGTTAGTAGGTTAGTCCCGAAAGTAATATAAAAGTGTATAATAAAGCCCATAATCATTCAAAACAGATAATATAATAGCATGAATGCTTCATAAATTATAGATACGTTGGAGACGTATCAGCATCCCCAAGCTTAATTCCAACTCGTCGTCGAGTAGGTAAATGATAAAAGAAAGAATTTATGAAGTGTGAATGCTAGAAGGTGCACAAGTTTGATCAATGATAATTTCAGTCACCTTTTCTAGCATCATTATATGTCATGACAATAGTTCATCTCATAAAACTTTTCATGATCAAGTAACAAGCTATTCACATGTTAAAGCATAGACCATAAACTTTCTTGAAAACCAGCAAACTTCATTCTTAGTCATCAAACAATTGCAATTCATCCTATTTTCAGGAAGGGTCTATGTCAGAGCTTTGATTTAGCAAACTTCACATACTTAAATATCATATAGTCTTCTACAATTGCTAACACTCACGCAATACTTGTGGTTATGAAGTTTTAATCGGACACAGAGAAAGATAGGGGCTTATAATGTTGCCTCCAAATGTATTCACCTTTGGATGATGTCAACAATAATAGTTCATGCTAACGTACATCCAATTGGATATATATATCAGGATCACCCTAACACAAAGTGCTTGCCAAAGGATAAAATGGAAAAGGGAAAGGTGAAGATCACCTTGACTCTTGCATAAAGTAAAAGATAGGCCCTTCGCAGAGGGAAGCAGATGTTGTCATGCACTTTTAGGGTTGGATACACAAAATCTTAATGCGAAAGAACGTCACTTGATATTGCCCTTGTATATGGACCTTTATTATGCAGTCCGTCGCCTTTATTGCTTCCATAACAAGATCGTACAAAGCTGATTTTCTCCGCACTAATAAGTCATGCATATTTAGAGAGAAATTTTTATTGCTTGCGCCGATGACAACTTACTTGAACGATCTTACTCAATCCATAGGTAGGTATGGTGGACTCTCATGGCAAAAACTGGGTTTAAGGATATTTGGAAGCACAAGTAGTATCTCTACTTGGTGCTAGGAATTTTTGGCTAGCATGAGGGGGAAAGGCAAGCTCAACATGTCTGAATGATCCATCACAATATACTTTAACTGAGATGTGAGAAAACATAACCCATTAAGTTGTCTTTCTTGTCCAACATCAACTCTTTAGCATTTCATACTTAATGGGTGCTCACAATTATAAAAGATGTCTATGATAATATGTTTATATGTGAAATCTCTCTTCCTTCAATATTCTTTCATGAATTGTTCAAATGACTAATACAATGCTTGCTAACCGTCAATAAATTTACAACCTCTACTTCTTAGACGTGAAGTTATTACTCCCCATGGGATAAGCAAATGAAACATATATAAATTCAGATTTATGACATTCAACTCATTCAACCATTTACTCATAGGATATAAGTGAAGCACACGAGTAAATGACAAACTACTCCAACAAGATATAAGTGAAGATCAATGAATAGTTAAATAATTATCTAGCTATATGAAGACTCTCTCTCATTTAAGAATTTCAGATCTTGGTATTGTATTCAAACAGCAAGCAAGGCAAAACAAAATGGCATTGCAAGGATAGCACAACTCATGTGAAGAAGCAAAAACTTAGGTTCAACCGATACTAACCGATAATTGTTGAAGAAGAAAGGTGGGATGCCTACCGGGGCATCCCCAAGCTTAGATACTTGAGACTTCTTGAAATATTATCTTGGGGTGCCTTGGGCATACCCAAGCTTGAACTTTTATGTCTCCTTAATCCCTCTCATATCATGGTTTCTCTTTTTATCAAAAGCTTCATCCACACCAAACTCAACAAGAACTCGTGAGATAAGTTAGTATAAAACAATGCAAAAACCTTATCATTCTCTACTGTAATAAATCAATAAAGTTATTACTCAACATTGAATACTAAATGTCTATGCATATTTAATACTCCTATCCTCAAATAGAATCATTAAACAAGCAAACATATGCAAACAATGCAAACATAACAGCAATCTGCCAAAACAGTACAGACTGCAAAGAATGCAAGATTCATCATACTTACCTAACTCAAACAATTATTATAAAAATACTATGCTGTAAAATATTTATCATAGCTCATTATGCAAAAAGATTCAACATTATATCATTCTCTGACTTTTCTAGGGAATTCTTGCAACAGCGGTAAACTTTCTGTTTTCAAACAGCAACATGTATACATGCAAAATAAGCATGGTAAAGGCTATCCTTGACATTTTTATTGAAAATAAAGATGCAAAACATTATTATAAATAACAGCAAGAAAATACCAACAAAAGAAAATTACGCTCCAAGCAAAACACATATCATGTGGCGAATAAAAATATAGCTCCAAGTAAAGTTACCGATGAACGAAGACGAAAGAGGGGATGCCTTCCGGGGCATCCCCAAACTTAGTTGCTTGGTTGTCCTTGAATATTACCTTTGGGTACCATGGGCATACCCAAGCCTAGGATCTTGCCACTCCTTATTCCATAGTCCATTGAATCTTTACCCAAAACTTAAAAACTTCAACCACACAAAACTCAAGACAAAACTCGTAAGCTCCGTTAGTATAAGAAAATAAATCACCACTTAGGTACTGTTATGCACTCATTGTAAATTCATATTGGTGAAATATATACTGTATTCCAACTTATCTATGGTTCATACCCTTACATACTAGCCATAGATTCATCAAAATAAGCAAACAACACAATGAAAACAGAATCTATCAAAAACAGAACAGTCTGTAGTAATCTGTACCAAACGTATACTTCTGGAACCCCAAAAATTATGAATTAAATTGGTTGACCTGAGGAATTTGTATATTAATCATCTGCAAAAAGAATCAACCTAAAATCACTCTTCAATAAAAAAATGGCAGCTATTCTCGTAGCGCAAAGTTTCTGTTTTTTACAGCAAGATCACATAAACTTCACCCAAGTCTTCCCAAAGGTTCTACTTGGCACTTTATTGAAACAAAAGCTATAAAACATGATTACTACAGTAGAATAATCATGTGGTCACACAAAAACAGTAAGGGTAAATATTGGGTTGTCTCCCAACAAGCACTTTTCTTTAATGCCTTTCTAGCTAGGCATGATGAGTTCAATGATGCTCACATAAAAGATAAGAATTGAAACATAAAGAGAGCATCATGAAGAATATAACTAGCACATTTAAGTCTAACCCACTTACTTTGCATAGGGATTTTGTGAGCAAACAACTTATGGGAACAATAATCAACTAGCATAGGAAGGAAAATCAAGCATAACTTCAAAATTTTAAGCACATAGAGAGGAAACTTGATATTATTGCAATTCCTACAAGCATATGTTCCTCCCTCATAATAATTTTCAGTAGCATCATGAATGAATTCAACAATATAACCAGCACCTAAAGCATTATTTTCATGATCTACAAGCATATAAAATTTATTACTCTCCACATAAGCAAAATTCTTCTCATTCAGAATGGTAGCGGGAGCAAACTCAACAAAATAATTATCATGTGAGGCATAATCCAATTGAAAACTAAAATCATGATGACAAGTTTAATGGTTATCATTATTCTTAATAGGATACAAGTCATCACAATAATCATCATAGATAGCAACTTTGTTCTCATAATCAATTGGAACCTCTTCCGAAATAGTGGAATCATCACTAAATAAAGTTGACACTCTTCCAGATCCACTTTCATATTCATCACAATAAGATTCAATATCCTCCAAAATGGTGAGATCAATACTACCTAAAGTTGACACTCTTCCAAACCCACTTTCATCAACATAATCATCATAAATAGGAGGCATGCTATCATCATAATAAATTTGCACATCAAAACTTGGGGGACTAAAATACCATCTTCATCAAACATAGCTTCCCCAAGCTTGTGGCTTTGCATATCATTATCATCATGGATATTCAAGGAATTAATACTAACAACATTGCAATCATGCTCATCATTCAAAGATTTAGTGACAAACATTTTATAGATTTCTTCTTCTAGCACTTGAGCACAATTTTCCTTCCCATCATTCTCACAAAAGATATTAAAAAGATGAAGTGTATGAGACAAACTCAATTCCATTTTTTTGTAGTTTTATTTTATAAACTAAACTAGTGATATAACAAGAAACAAAAAGATTCAATTGCAAGATCTAAAGATATACCTTCAAGCACTCACCTCCCCAGCAACGGCGCCATAAAAGAGCTTAGTTGACGGGGTGTGAGTGCCGCTTACCTAGCCTCCCCGGCAACGGCGCCAAAAAAGAGCTTGATGTCTACTACACAACCTTCTTCTTGTAGACGTTGTTGGGCCTGCAAGTGCACAGGTTTGTAGGACAGTAGCAAATTTCCCTCAAGTGGATTACCTAAGGTTTATCAATCTGTGGGAGGCGTAGGATGAAGATTGTCTCTCTCAAACAACCCTGCAACTAAATAACAAAGAGTCTCTTGTGTCCCCAACACACCCAATACAATGGTAAGTTGTATAGGTGCACTAGTTCGGTGAAGAGATGGTGATACAAGTGCAATATGGATGGTAGATAAAGGTTTTTGTAATCTGAAATTATAAAAACAGCAAGGTAACTAATGATAGAAGTGAGCGTAAACGGTATTGCAATGGTAGGAAACAAGGCCTAAGGTTCATACTTTCACTAGTGCAAGTTCTCTCAATAATAATAACATAGATAGATCATATAACAATCCCTCAACATGCAACAAAGAGTCACTCCAAAGCCACTAATAGCGGAGAACAAATGAAGAGATTATGGTAGGGTATGAAACCACCTCAAAGTTATCCTTTTTGTTCTATCTATTCAAGAGTTCGTAGTAAAATAACATGAAGCTATTCTTTTGGCTCAATCTATCATAGAGTTCATACTAGAATAACACCTTAAGACACAAATCAACCAAAACCCTAATGTCACCTAGATACTCCATTGTCACCTCAAGTATCCGTGGGCATGATTATACGATATGCATCACACAATCTCGGATTCATCTATTCAACCAACACAAATTACTTCAAATAGTGTTCCAAAGTTTCTACCGGAGAGCCAAGACGAAAATGTGTGCCGACCCCTATGCATAGGTTCATGGGCGGAACCCGCAAGTTGGTCACCAAAACATACATCAAGTGGCACATGATATCCCATTGTCACCACAGATAAGCACGGCAAGACATACATCAAGTGTTCTCAAATCATTAAAGACTCAATCCGATAAGATAACTTCAAAAGGGGAAACTCAATTCATCACAAGATAGTAGAGGGGGGAGAAACATCATAAGATCCAACTATAATAGCAAAGCTCGGGATACATCAAGATCGCGCCATAGAGGGAACACGAGAGAGAACACGAGAGAGAGAGAGATCAAACACATAGCTACTGGTACGTACCCTCAGCCCTGAGGGTGAACTACTCCCTCCTCGTCTTGGATAGCACAGGGATGATGAAGATGGCCACTGGTGAGGGATCCCCCCTCCGGCAGGGTGCCGGAACGGGCTCCCGAGAGGTTTTTGGTGGCTATAGTGGCTTGCGGCGGCGGAACTCCCGACCTATCTTCGTTGTTGATGTTTTTAGGGTACGTGGACTTATATAGGTGAAAGAAGTCGGTCAGGGGGTGCTCGAGGGTCCCACAAGACAGGGGGCGTGCCTAGTAGGGGGGGGGGGCGCCCCCCACCCTCGTGGCTTCCTCGAAGATCTGTGACGTGAACTCCAAGTCTCCCGGATTATATTCTTCCCAAAAATCACGCTGCCGAAGGTTTCATTCCGTTCGAACTCCGTTTGATATTCCTTTTCTATGAAATACTGAAACAGGCAATAAAACAGCAATATGGGCTAGGCCTCCGGTTAGTAGGTTAGTCCCAAAAGTAATATAAAAGTGTATAATAAAGCCCATAATCATTCAAAACAGATAATATAATAGCATGAATGCTTCATAAATTATAGATACATTGGAGACGTATCAGCGGGCCAGAGGTCAGTAGATACCTGCTGGATCTTTGTGCCCCGTTGTCGTCATGGGCTGGGCCTGTTAAAAACAAAACCAACCATGGGCAGTCTACAGCCCATTTGAAACTTGCTCGACCTGAAAAAACAATATACGTGCTCAATAAACGAGAGAATTGTGCAAGTACAGACTGATAACTGGGATGCAGTAGGGATATTGTTTTTTCATCGTGATAATAAGTGCATGCACTTGTTTCGAAAAAATTGGAGAATTGGGAATTCGAACGGCAGGTGCTTATGCTACCCATCAAATAAAAATTAGGTGCCTTAAAATTCGTTTCGAAACAAATGATTCAGCTTTATATCCACGTCGACCCTCGGCATGATGGTTGGAAGCAAATGCAAGTTCATACCAAAAGATCGTTACCAACAATTGTAAGTGCATCTAGTGCCACCCCTAGTTGGTTTTGGAGTATTGACGACTGAGGGAGTTCCGGACTACGGGGTGTCAGGATAGCTGAACTATCATCATCGGCCGGACTCCGAGACTATGAAGATACAAGATTG
This sequence comes from Triticum dicoccoides, assembly GCF_002162155.2. NCBI lineage: Eukaryota > Viridiplantae > Streptophyta > Magnoliopsida > Poales > Poaceae > Triticum > Triticum dicoccoides. The sequence continues at coordinate 491,762,692 of NC_041385.1, forward strand.
AAGACTTCGTCCCGTGTCCGGATGGGACTTTCCTTGGCGTGGAAGGCAAGCTTGGCAATACGGATATGTAGATCTCCTACCTTTGTAACCGACTCTGTGTAACCCTAGCCCTCTCCAGTGTCTATATAAACCGGATGGCCTTAGTCCATAGGACGAACAACAATCATACCATAGGCTAGCTTCTAGGGTTTAGCCTCCTTGATCTCGTGGTAGATCTACTCTTGTAACCCACATCATCAATATTAATCAAGCAGGACGTAGGGCTTTACCTCCATCAAGAGGGCCCGAACCTAGGTAAAAACATCGTGTCCCTCGTCTCCTGTTACCATCCGCCTAGACGCACAGATCGGGACCCCCTACCCGAGATCCGCCGGTTTTGACACCGACATTGGTGCTTTCCTTGAGAGTTCCTCTGTGTCATCACCGATAGGCTCGATGGCTTCTTCAATCATCATCAACGATGCAGTCCAGGGTGAGATCTTCCTCCCCGGACAAATCTTCGTATTCGGTGGCTTTGCACTGCGGGCCAATTCGCTTGGCCAACTGGAGCAGATCGAAGGCTACGCCCCTGGCCGTCAGGTCAGGTTTGGAAGTTTGAACTTCACGGCTGACATCCGCGGGGACTTGATCCTCGATGGGTTCGAGCCACTGCCGAGCGTGCCGCACTGTTGCGGCGAGCATGATTTAGCTCTACGTCTGGACAGTACCTTGGAGGCCGCACTCAAAACTGCTTCGATCTTCAATTCGGAGCCAGCTCCGTAGATCGAGGATGGAAGCCAAGACATCGCCTCGGGGGCTGCAACCTCTACGGTGATAGAGCCGAACACTGACTTTGTCCCTCATAAAGCTCGTGACTCCGAGGTGCCGGACTCCTCGCCGGACTCCGAACCTCCCGCTCCCGCCCCGATCGAATCCGATCGGGCGCTGATCATGGAGTTCACCGCAGCGGACGTCTCTCAACACTCACCTTTCGGCGACATCTTGAGTTCGCTAAAATACCTCTCGTTATCAGGAGAGACCTGGCCGGATTACGGTCAGGACGGCTGGGATGCGGACAACGAAGAAATTCAAAGCCCACCCACCACCTACTTGGTAGCCGCTGTCGACGATTTAACTGACATGCTAGACTACGACTCCGAGGACATTGACGCTATGGACGACGATGCCGGAGACAACCAAGAACCAGCGCCTAACGGGCGCAGGAAAGCCACCCCAGCCCACAACGTATACATGGTGGACACACCAAAAGGAAGCGACAATGAGGAAAAATGGGACGTGGCGAAGGAAAACTCCCCCAACAAACAAACAAAGCGGCGACGCAAGCGCCGCCCGAAGACCGGCATCGACAAAAACGGCACCCATATGGACCCGGCCCTAGAGCAGGGCGAAGCAGTGCACGACGCACATGTCAACAAGCAGCCAGCCAAACATGAACCGGACAAGCAACCCATCCCCGGCGAAAATGATCTCACATCTCTAGAGCATATGAATCTTCATAAAAGGCTCGTCGCCACTGCAAGAAGTCTGAAGAAGCAAAAGCGGAAGCTCAAAATAGCGGAGGACGCACTCAGAATGGGATGGAGCAAAGTACTCAACACCGCAGATAAATATGGCACTAGTCACCAGACAAAGAGTTACCCGAAGCGCAAGCTGTTGCCCGAATTTGACGAGGAGGCCCTCGAGCCCCCGCAGTCAAAAAAGAAAGGGGCCGCCTAGCCGGATAGACGACCAGATGACGGGCCAAGAGCAACACAGGGCGCCACACACAAGCCGGCACATGATCAGCATAAAGATCCTCAGAAAAAGGATAACCCGGCCAGGTCTATCTATGGGCGAAAAAAGAAGACTCCAGGAAGTAACACAACCAGCCGAGCATTTGAAAACAACGGCACACCCAAATACAGGGGCACCGCACACCCACTATGTTTTACCGACGAGGTACTGGATCATGGATTTCCAGCAGGATTTAAACCCATAAACATAGAGGCATACGACGGAACAACAGACCCCGGAGTCTGGATTGAGGATTATACCCTACACATACACATGGCAAGAGGAGACGATCTCCATGCCATAAAATACCTACCCCTCAAGCTCAAAGGGGCGGCCCGGCATTGGCTTAAAAGCCTCCCAGAAAATACGATTGGAAGTTGGGAAGAGCTTGAGGATGCGTTTCGAGAAAATTTTCAGGGGACTTATGTCCGGCCTCCGGATGCAGATGATTTAAGTCACATAACTCAACAGCCCGGAGAATCAGCATGCAAATTCTGGAACATGTTCCTCACTAAAAAGAACCAAATAGTCGACTGTCCAGACGCTGAAGCCTTAGCAGCCTTTAAACACAACGTCCGAGACGAATGGCTCGCGAGACACCTCGGCCAGGAATAACCAAGAACAATGGCCGCACTAACAAGTCTCATGACCCGCTTTTGCGCGGGGGAAGACAGCTAGTTGGCTAGATGCAGCACCAGCGACCCGAGTACATCCGAAATCAGGGATGGAAATGGGAAATCACGACGCAAAAAAGATCAGCGCCGGAATAAGGAAAATGGCCCAAATAGTACGGCGGTCAACGCCGGATTCAAAAGCTCATGGCCGAACAACAAAACACTGCCCCTAAAGGATAACAGTGATGAGCTATCCAACCTAAACAAGATTTTGGAGAGACTGTGTCAAATACACGGTACCTCCGGGAAGCCTGCAAACCATACCCACAGAGATTGTTGGGTCTTCAAGCAGTCCGGCCGACTTAACGCCGAACACAAAGGGCTCGACACACCAAGTGAAAGTGACGAAACCCAAAAGCAGCGCTCCAGAAACCAAAAGACTTTCCCATTAGAAGTCAAAACAGTGAACTCACTTCACGTGATAACACGCAGCGGGGCCCCTGCTATACCAGCACACCGTCCACCAAAATTCGCTATAGCAGCACTTCCTTCAAAGGAGTGACGCCGGGCCCTTTTTAGCCAATTTTACAGGCTCTGTGCCACTAGAGGTCGTGTTCGGTTCATCCGACAACCTCCGTCGCGAAAAGCTCACCCTCCACCACCCCATTTAGCAGTAGCCCTTAAGCACTACTGGGGCGTGCAGCTTTCGCCCGCTTTAATGCAATACCACATTATGCGTCTCTTACGCTTAAAAATGCCAGGTCCACGTGGCATATTCTTAAAACTCCAGGTGTCTCTTGACCATGGAGAATGTGCGGCTGCCTTGACAGCCACACATTATTCCGACCTTGCAGGTCAAAGCCCCTAAAAACAGGTCATTTGGACCTCGGACATGGTTAGACGAGTCCGACGTAACTTAACAAGGGGCTTCCCAGCCGCATACCCTTTTTTTAGGGGGCCGCGCGCATAAATGATGAAAGCTAATAAAGCTCAACTTTCTTCATCTTCCAAATTATACTTTATTTTGATACACTTTTTGCACGATATTTCTTAGAAACTAAGTCCTTCTCTTTTACAGATGAAGCACGTGCTACACCCGTCCAGGATACAGCACAACGGAGACACAGGCGCAGACGTGCAGTAGGGACCCGTTGCAAGGATTCTTTTCAGATTAAGACCCTGCATAAACCTTTCTCACTGTCTCTTGTTGATACACATCCCCCGGTTTCCTACCAGAGCCGAGGAGGAGGCTGGAGTTTTGGCATCGTCCGCGTCAGAAGTTCCCGCCTGTACTTGGACACTAGGGGCTTAGGGCTTTATTCTGCCCGATATCATAAAGACCGAACACCTCAGGGAGTGTTCGACGTCTCGAGTTAGGCCTTATATGCATCAACTCCGAATCATGTCTTTGGTCAAATGTTGGGTTTGCCCGGCTCCTGTGTTTTGCTGCCTTACGTTCCGTATCATCGGCTAACGCGGCACCAGGAGAACTATTGCGATTGTGCCCCGGTTCGGCCGGGAGAGCACCTCAGTAGAGAAAGCTGAAAACTAACTGTCATGATATAGCGAGAGACTGGTCAACCACTCGATCGACCATTGGAATGTTTAGAATTCCTCCCCTTTGACGAAGGACCGCTTCCCGGTCAGGCACATACGCGCCCCGAGTTCGGAGAAGCGCGGTGCCATCAGGGGCTATATAGTAGCCCCACATTCGAGCTCCTATGGCTAAGTGAAAGTGATAAAGCATTATTGTCCGGTTGCCTAGTTTGCTATGCTATCACCTCCTTAAAAGGACCAAGACGTTGTATTAAGTGTGAAAAAGCGTTTTTCTTTTTGCAAACACCCCGCACCATGTGCGTGGGGGCTGAAGCCAAAGACTGCCATCTTTCAGATTATACATACATATACGGCCGCACAGGAGATAGTTCAATACTTGAACACACAAGTATAAAAAGTCATTGCATTATAAACATGATCTTAGAAATCATACATTTCATTCAAACATAACATCTTTCGAGCACTGCGACTCTATTATACGAGCGCCCTGCAGGACTTCCTCAAAGTAATGCTCGGTGGGGAATCGGCTTTTGTCCAAACCCCGGGATGCAACAGCGGTGGCATCCATCTCCGCCCAGTATGTTTTACCACGAGCGAGAGCCATCCGTGCACCTTCTATGCATGCCGACCGCTTCATCGCCTTAATATGCGGCACTGCCCCAAGGAATTGCTGCAACAAGCCAAAATAACTCTTCGGCTTGGGTCTTCCCGGCCACAGATGAGTGACCACATCCGTCATGGCAAGTCCGGACAATCTATTTAGCTCAGCCCACTCAACCAGCCATCACTCAGTGGAAGTTGATGCTCCGGACTATGGAATTGAGACCAGAAAAGCTCTTCCATTTCGTGACCCTTCTAGCCTCGGAAGTGCACGACTGCGTCCGCCGCACTCGCTGCCAAGTCCAGATAAGGATCCTCCGCACCATACAATCGGCCGAGCTGAGCATACTTCGGATCCGTGAACTTCCTGCGCAGCATAAAGGGCTTTCCAGCCACAATGTCTCGGATTTGACGCAGTTCCTTCTTCATAGCCCGCATCGCACTACGGGCATCTTTGGCTTCGGCGTCGGCCTTCTTCAGGTCCTCTTGTTCCGCCCGACGTTCTCTTTCAAGAACCTCCTGGCGGTCGGTAGCAACTTTTAATTTCGCGGCCATTCCGGCCATCTCCTCCCTGCTTCGGCAGTGAGCAGCCTTCTTGGCTTCTAGCTCTTCCGCTGCCTTTGAGGCAGCCGCCTCGCTTTTTCTGGCTTGCACATTGGCCCGAGAAAGTTCGGCTCGAAGGCCTTCCATAGTGGCAGCGCCATCTTCATCAAGCATACAAATTGTAAGGCACGGGCGTCAGCCTCCTTACTAGGCGACCACGGAGCAACCACGTACCTTGTGACTCATCCAGTCGTTTATTTACCAGCGAGATGTCCGCATCCGCAACGTCGAGTTGCCTTCTCAGCTCGGCAAATCCATCAGTCCGGCTGGCCACCGGACGATCCGCCACCTGCATAGGAAAGGAGGCATTCTATAACTGAGATTACGATCCTTGGCACGCTATCGCTTTCGACAGCATACCAAGTCTCAGGAGCTACTATCTATACAAGGCGCACTTCATGTGCAAAACTGTCAACAGGTATGTCATTTTTTGCGTACCTCAAATCCCATCAGTAAACTTCCGACGGCCTCATACAACCCGGTTTCGGCGGACGAAATCCTCTCAATCACATCACCCATTAATGTGCGGTGATCTTCTGAGATGGACGCCCTCTTAAGCAAATCCTGCAGCTCCACCGGCCGTACTCCAATGGACGCCGAACTCTCCGGTCCCGTTGAACTCGGGGAGACCCTCCGCGACGACACCTCAGGGTCAGATGAAGGCATTTCGCTTTCCATCATCTCCGGACGAAGGTCTCCCAAAGATGAGTTGTGCTGAGATGGGCTGAGATACGAACTACAAGGTAAAAACTTCGTTACCTTTAGACATTATGCAGGGGTGTCTGATAATTATAAAATCCCCCTTCACTTATGGCTCGTTAGAGGGCTGATTCCTCCGAGGAGACAGTACGGCCGGGGCGCTTTCTGGTGCAGGACCTTCCGGTACAGATTTCTTTCCCCGTTTTGAGGCCTTGGCCTCCGGGTCTTCGGAAGCGTTCCTCTTCTCCCCCTGGAAGGAGGGACTCTCGATTCCTCCCTTACTAAACGCCTCCTTGGCAGAGGTGACAGTTTCCCCGTGCCCCCCTTCGCCCTCATTCAAAGGTGCAACCTCCAATATTTTGATTAACACGGGATCCTGCATGGTCTCAGGGAGGGGGGCCGGACACCGTATCAGTTTTGCTTGCGCTATCCACTCCTGTACAGGGATAGCTGGTTAAAAGGCAAGCTCACGATAAATAAATGGACGGTGTGTCCGGACACAGGGCTACTTACTTGAGTATCCGGGCGATTGCAGCTTAGGCCAGCGTCCTCGGTCAATTTCGGATGCGTCTCTTGCGATCCGAAGAACAGTTTATACATCTCCATGCAATCAAACCCATGAAGTGTTGAAGAGCTCGTGGCCCCTCCGGATTAAATTCCCACAGGCGGAGGGGGTGACATTTGCAGGGCAGTAGGCGCCGGATCAACATGACCTGCACCACTGCGACCAGATTGATCTCCCTTTCTTGGAGGCCTCGAATCCGGTCCTGCAACAGGGGGACGTCTTTGGGCGGCCCCCAGTCACGCCCCTTGTTGACCCATGACGTCAGCTGCTGTGGAGGGCCCGAGCGAAAGACGGGTGGCGGCTTCTGCCTGCTGCCCCGGGGAGTGGTGATATAAAACCACTCCTGTTGCCACAAGCCGAGCTCCTCTTGGAAAGAGCTCTTGGGCCATGGTGCTTCGGCCCTCTTGCTTATAACCGCCCCGCCGCACTCTCCCTGACGCCCCTCAATCATCTTCGGCTCCACGTTGAAGGTTTTGAGCCATAAACCGAAGTGAGGGGTAGTGCGGAGGAAGGCTTCACAGACGACAATGAATGATGAGATATGGAGGATGGACTCCGGAGCCAGGTCATGGAATTCCAGCCCATAGTAAAACATGAGCCCCCTCATGAAGGGATCCGTCGGGAAGCCTAGACCCCGACGGAAGTGAGACACGAACACGACAATCTCGCCAGGATCGGGAGTTGGGATAACTTGCCCTCAGGCAGGCAGCCTATGCGAAATCTCGTAGGTTGAATACCTGGCATCTCTCAGCTTTAGCACGTCCTCCTCCGTGACCGAGGAGGGCATCCACCAGCCTCGTAGATCAGGACCGGACATTGTCGAAGATCGAAGGTACCTGAATTCGGAGCCCTGGGTGTTGGAACTCAGGGAGAGGGGCGGATTCGATAGAGGATTGAATAAAAAGAACGTGCCTTGGTCTCATTATAAAGAGGAAGAATACCAAGAGCCGTCCCCGTGACTGTTTGGAACCCGCCTTCGATGGAGGGGGTGTGGCAACGGGCGCGGTTGGGTTACCCACGCCCGTATTGATGGGAATCCCGGAATAAGGGGAACACGATCTCTGCTTCGACAAGACGTGCCAAGGAAACCACCTCGCTAAACGCACTGAGGAGGAACAATAAAAACAATTCGAGTAAAGGCTTGGAAGTGGTGTGACGTCACGCCACAGAATACGTCAGCAGATTGATCTTGTGTAATATTATTCTCTCTATGGTGGTATGTGGAATTTATTTTTGCAGAGCCAGACACTATCCTGGTGTTCACAATCTTCTATAAATTATTCGGAGGAGGAACCCGCCTTGCAATGCCGAAGACAATATGTGCGCCGGACTCGTCGTCATTGAAGCCTGGTTCAGGGGCTACTGAGGGAGTTCCGGACTAGGGGGTGCCCGGATAGCTGAACTATCATCATCGGCCGGACTCCAAGACTATGAAGATACAAGATTGAAGACTTCGTCCCGTGTCTAGATGGGACTTTCCTTGGCCTGGAAGGCAAGCTTGGCGATACGGATATGTAGATCTCCTACCTTTGTAACCGACTCTGTGTAACCCTAGCCCTCTCCAGTGTCTATATAAACCGGATGGCCTTAGTCCCTAGGACGAACAACAATCATACCATAGGCTAGCTTCTAGGGTTTAGCCTCCTTGATCTTGTGGTACATCTACTCTTGTAACCCACATCATCAATATTAATCAAGCAGGACGTAGGGTTTTACCTCCATCAAGAGGGCCCGAACCTGGGTAAAAACATCGTGTCCCTCGTCTCCTGTTACCATCCGCCTAGACGCACAGATCGGGACCCCCTACCCGAGATTCGCCGGTTTTGACACCGACAATCACAAAGTTGGTTGAGGGACTAATGCGTTTGTGAGAATTGCAGGATAACGCAGGTAGTGTCCCCTAAAAATGTATGAAGACATTGACGACAATGGTGGTATGAGAAGATATTCATTTTGAAGACTATGACATGAGAAGACATTGCGTGAAGACTATGGAGCGCGAAGACTGTGTGGTTTCGTTGTTTCCTTTTCTTCTTTGTTGAGTCATAGGAACCACCGTACTGTTAAGTGGGGTCCAAGTGAACTAAGTCAGAGTGACTGAAGTGATGCTCAACCCAAATCCTATGCCTGCGAGCGAAGACAATGAGAGCAAATCTTAACCAGAGTTGGATGAGTCAGCTTTTCTTGTAGCCCAAGTAAAGTTGCCGCGTGTGTTTGAAATCTGACCGTTGGAACACGTGTCAGTTCCTTAGTGACCCAAGGTCATTTCGGACAAATCAGGTCGGGTTGCCTAGTGGCTATAAATAGCCCACCCCCTACACCATAAATTGGTGGCTGCTCAGAGTTAATATACGGCTTTTGTGGTTTGAGAGCAACCCACCTCGAAGCATTTGAGAGAGAGAAATCCTTGCGAGGACAAAGCCCAAACACCCAGAGCCAAAGAGTGTTAGGCATCACTGAAGTCTTTCTGTCTATGTGACCTGAAGACTTATTACACTTGAGGACTATGCATCCTCCAGCCGGTTAGGCGTCTCGTTCTGAGCATCCAAGAGTCATTTTGGATTGCCGGGTGAACGGAGTCTGTGAAGGTTTGGAAGTCTACCTTGAAGACTTACCAGAGTGATTGGGCGAGGACTGGGTGTCCTTAGCTCAAGGGGAATAAGGTGAAGACACGGTCTTCTGAGTTGAATCTCAGCCTTCCTAACCAGACGTACAGTTGTCACAACAACTGGAACTGGTCCAAAAAATCATGTGTCTTCAACAAATGACTGGTTCTATCTCTTCCCTCCTTTACTTTGAGTTTGTCTTCATGAATTCATTGCTTATCTGTCTTATCTGATTGACTTCATTGCTTGACTACTATTGTTAATTGGCTTCATACTATCTTCCATCCTGATCCTACTACCTAGCTGCTATTGGTCTTCGTACGTTAATGCTATTGCATACTTGACTATGGCTTGCTTGTTGTAGTTTATCTTCCGCTGCATATCAATTAGGTTATTTCTATTGTCTGTCTTTGAAACTTCCATGTTTTGAAGACTTTCATAAAAATCTCCTATTCACCCCCCTATAGTCGATATCTAGCACTTTCAATTGGTATCAAAGCAAGGTAATCCCTTGTTCTGTGTGATTCGGTTTAACCACCTGGAGTTTAGCTATGTCAACTGCAGGGATAATCAAAGTCTCCGCTGCTTGCCCCGTGTTCGATGGAACTGAATATCCCTACTGGAAGAATAAGATGCGCATGCATCTTGAAGCCATTGACGTCGACCTTTGGTATGTCGTCAAGAACGGTGTTCCAAAGACCGGTGAAGGTGTCACCCCTACTGATGTCAAGAAGTTCATTCAACTGGACTTGACTGCAAAGAACATCATCTATGGTCATTTGACCAAAGGACAGTATGGCCGTGTGAGTGCTCTGGAAACGTCAAAGTTAGTCTGGGACTGGCTATCCAAGGTCAATGAAGGCGTATCTACTCAGAGAGACCAGAGAATCAGTGTTCTTCGCAATCTCTTCAACCGCTTCAAGAGAAACGACAATGAAAATGTCCATCTCACGTTTGATCGCCTCACCGACATCACAAATGAGCTTCAGGCTCTCGGTGCCACTGAGATCACCAAGCATGAAATTGTCAAGACGCTGCTGAGATCCCTTGACAGCTCCTTTGACACCCTTGCCCTCATGATACAAGAACGTCCTGACTTCAAGACTCTCGATCCGTCTGATATACTTGAAAGGCTCAACACACATGAGTTCCAGCTTTCTGAGAAAAGAGATATCTATGGCCCCAACTATGGTCGTACTCATGCCTTGAAGGAAAAAGTCGTTTCCTCATCTGAAGAAGAAGAATCTGACTGCGGTTCAGATGATCCTGAAGATATTGGAAGGGAACTTGCTATGCTTGTGAAGAAGTTCCAGAAATTCACCAAGAAGAAGGGCTTCAAAAAGTCTTCACGATCCAGTTCAAGAAATGATGAAGCTTCCACTCAAGACAACAAGAAGAGAACCTGTCACAAGTGTAAGAAGCCTGGGCACTACATCCCTGAATGTCCTCAGTGGGAAAACGAGAAGAAGAAGAAGAGCAAGGATTATGACTCCGATGACAAGAAGAAGAAGAAATCTTCGAAGTCCTCTTCCAAGTCATCATCAAGGTCTTCATCTCAGAAGAAGAGCTCATCTAGCAAGGCTCGTGCTTTTGTTGGCAAGGAAATGGATTCAGAGGAGGAGTCTGCTTCTGAGGAGGCAGAGGTGGAATCTGAAGCTGAATCTGACTCCGGCGTTGCAAGTCTGGCTTTAGCCACTGCCTATGTTGCCAAGTCTATCTTCAACACTGAAGACATAGACTCCCACACCAACGCTGATGATGACAACGACAATCCAGCTCCCACCTTCTGCTTCATGGCACGCGGTGCCAAGGTAAAATCACGCGATGCTTACTTTCAAACATCAAGTGAAGATGACTCTGATTGTGAATCTAAACCCAGCTACAAAACACTTGCTAAAATTGCTACTGAACAACAAAAGGCTACGGAATATACTCAAAAACTGTTAGACAAAAGCGATGACCTGTTGGACGCGGAAATGACACGTACACAGTCCTTAGTTGAAGACATAAAAAATCTTCATGCTAAGTATCAAGAACTTGAAAATCTTCATGAGACGCTCTCAATCTCTAATGAAAGGCTCTCCTATGATTATCTTCAAAGGAAGCAAGACCTTGAGAAATTGAAAGCGGCTCATGAAGATCTTCAAAAAGAAAATGTGTCACTTCGCGCGCAACAGATCAGTCCCGCTCAGGAAGGATTTGAACCACCTTGCTTGAAATGCATTGAGCGTGATAATGCTGCCTCTGTTGCTGAATCTTCCACTGCTGCTACTGTTGCTCTGTCTTCAACTACTGATGTGGTAACTAACCCCTCTGCGGAGGATACCACTGCTATTGCTGATGAAAATGCTAGGTTGAAGACATTGCTTGAAACAGGGATGTACAAAAGTTTGAAGGATATCAGACACTCTGCGATGTCCTCAAAAAGCAGATTCTGAACCGAAACCCTAGGAAAGAGGGTGTTGGGTTCGAGAGGAAAGTGAATGCTGATGGCTCCTACTGAAAGCCTGAGCAGTATCCCAAAACCACATGGGTTGCTGCAAAGGAACCTTCAGTGGATCCATCTACTTTATCTGGCTTTACCTGTGCTAATCCTATTATCATTGATGAATCCTTTGATGCAAACTATAAACTGTTCAAAAATCAGAATGGTGAAGTGTTTGCCAGGTTTATTGGTACTAACTGCAGGAATGGACCGCCAATGAAGAAGATCTGGGTTCCCAAAAGCTGTCTTGAAAATCTTCCCGTGAATGTTGTCATGACACCACCTGTGAAGAAGACAAATCCCGGACCAAAGGCGTCACATGGTTCAACGGCTTCATATGGAAACAGGACTCACTCGAGTCACCCTAACGCCAATGTTTTGCAGGGACATCATACTCAAACTCATGAATATGAGCGTGTGTCTGCAAACCACTATGTTCATAATACTAAGAACTTTTCTGCTTATTCATATGAGTATCATTCATCTCCTGCAAGGCTATTAGCTAGGGCTCCAAAGCCGAAATTCTCAGATGATGCACTTAGACTCATTGCTTCTAAGCCACCCCTGAAGATGTGGGTGGTAAAGAAGAACTAACTCTCTTTTGCAGAAAATGGTCTCCAGCCAGCAATCAATGGCGTACGATATTACTACTAGGGGCCTAAAACACAAAGGGATGCATAATAAAATTACTTAATATGTATTCCACATATGAATCACTTACCTGTCATACTGTGTGCTAACTTTCATCTATGCTGTGATAATCCAAGTGTGCATCAAATGCTTATGCTTCACAACATACATTGTGAAGCCTATCCCTCTAACTGCACTGTAGGGTACACCGAAAGCTTCAGAATGGATTATTGACAGCGGATGCACTAATCATATGACTGGCGATCAAAGTCTTCTCATGGACTCAACCTTACGTCCATCCGACAAGAGTCAAATCACATTTGCTGACACTGTCTTTGAAGGGTATAGGAAAGGTGATCTATACATGGTAGATTTCTCAGTAGGTCCAAAACTTGCCGTAAGTCTTCTTGCAAAAGCTTCAGAATGTTGGCTCTGGCATCAAAGGCTGGGGCATGCAGGCATGAGGAACTTGCACACTCTCGTCAAGAAGAAGCATGTCATAGGCATCGAAGGTGTCAAGTTCAAGAAAGATCATCTATGTGGTGCCTGCGAAGCTGGAAAGATGACAAGGGCCAAGCATCCTTCAAAGACAATCATGACGACATCTCAACCCTTTGAGTTGTTGCACATGGACTTATTTGGCCCTAATCACTACTCCACCCTCACAACAACGGCGTGTCTCTATGGCTTCGTCATTGTTGATGACTACTCAAGATACACATGGGTGCACATAATTCTCTACAAGACTGAAGTACAAGATGTCTTCAAACGATTCGCCAATCGAGCAATGAACAACTATGGCGTCAAGATCAAGCATATTAGAAGTGATAACGGCACTGAATTCAAGAACACCGGCCTTGATCTTTATCTGGATACAATGGGAATCACTCATGAATTTTCTGCTCCATACACACCACAGCAAAATGGCATTGTTGAGCGCAAGAACAGAACCCTTATTGAGATGGCTCGAACAATGCTCGATGAGTACAAGACACCAAGAAAGTTCTGGCCTGAAGCCATTGATACAGCTTGTCACATCATCAACCGTGTCTACATCCATAAGCTTCTGGGCAAAACATCCTATGAGCTCCTCACTGGCAAGAAGCCAAATGTCAGCTACTTCAGAGTCTTTGGTGCTAAGTGCTGGATCAAGGATCCCCATCACAAGTCAAAATTTGAACCCAAAGCTCACGAAGGCTTCATGCTTGGCTATGGAAAGGATTCACACTCTTATAGAGTCTTCAACCTCTTCCACTACAAAATCGTTGAAGCAGTGGATGTGCGATTTGATGAAACCAATGGTTCACAACGAGAGCTCCTGCCAAGCACACTTGATGAAGCTCCTTCCAGTGAATCTATCAAGCTAATGGGAACTGGTGAAATCATGCCCTCTGAAGCACAGCCTAAAGAGGAACTTATCATCTTTGCACCAAACCAACCTGAAGACAATGCTCAGTCCGAAGACAATCCTCCCAATGATGACAATGATCAACATGAGCAAAGGCTTCGTCCAGTTCATCCTCGTGTTGCAAATGAAGTACAAATCAAGAAGATAATTGATAGCATCAATGCGCCAGGTCCGCTTACTCGATCAAGAGCAACACAGCTAGCCAATTTCTGTGGGCATTTTTCATTTGTATCAATATCTGAACCCAAGAAAGTTGTTGAAGCCTTTATGGAACCTGAATGGATTCAAGCCATGCAAGAAGAACTTCAACAGTTCAAACTGAATAATGTTTGGGAACTGGTCAAGCGCCCTGACCCTCACAAGCACAACATTATTGGAACAAAGTGGATATATCGAAACAAGCAAGATGAGCATGGTAAAGTCATCAGAAACAAAGCACGTCTTGTGGCTCAAGGATACACTCAAGTTGAAGGAATTGACTTCGATGAAACATTTGCTCCTGTTGCTAGGCTTGAAGCCATTCGCATACTGCTAGACTATGCAAATCATCACAACATCTTGCTATATCAAATGGATGTAAAGAGTGCATTTCTCAATGGCAAGATTGAAGAAGAAGTGTATGTTGCACAACCACCTGGCTTTGAAGATCCAAAACATCCTGATATGGTGTACAAACTCAACAAAGCACTGTATGGCCTCAAACAAGCTCCTCGCACTTGGTATGATACAATCAAAGACTTCCTGAAGAGCAAAGGCTTCAAACCTGGATCCCTCGATCCCACACTCTTCACGAAGACATATGATGGTGAATTGTTTGTGTGCCAAATATATGTGGATGACATAATCTTTGGCTGCACCAACCAGAAGTACAGTGATGAGTTTGGATATATGATGCAAGAGCAATATCAGATGTCCATGATGGGTGAGCTGAAGTTCTTCCTTGGTCTTCAAATCCGTCAAAAAAGAAATGGCATCTTCATATCTCAAGAAAAATATCTCAAAGATTGCCTGAAGAAGTTCGGCATGCAAGATTGCAAAGGTTACACGACGCCAATGCCAGCCAAACATCATCTTGGTCCCGACGACAATGGTAAAGAGTTCGATCAAAAGGTATACCGCTCCATGATTGGTTCTTTACTTTACCTATGTGCATCTAGGCCAGATATTATGCTTAGTGTTTGCATGTGTGCTCGATTCCAAGCGGCACCAAAGGAATCGCATCACTTAGCAGTGAAGCGAATTCTTAGATATTTGGCTTACACCCCAACACTCGGATTATGGTATCCAAAGGGCTCAAGGTTTGATCTGGTTGGATTCTCGGATGCTGATTATGCTGGTGACAAGGTGGATCGCAAGTCTACATCAGGCACATGTCATCTTCTTGGTCGATCACTTGTCTGTTGGTCTTCAAAGAAGCAGAACTGTGTGTCACTCTCAACTGCTGAATCTGAATACATTGCTGCTAGATCTTGTTGTGCTCAGCTTCTGTGGATGAAGCAAACTCTCAAGGACTATGGCATCGATCTGAAGCAAGTCCCTCTCTTTTGTGACAATGAAAGTGCCATCAAGATTGCCAATAATCCAGTCCAGCACTCGAAGACAAAGCACATTGAAATTCGTCATCATTTTCTCAGAGATCATGTCATGAAGAAAGATATTGACATCATTCACGTCAACACTGAAGAGCAACTGGCTGATATCTTCACAAAGCCCTTGGATGAGAAAAGGTTTTGCAAGTTACAGTGTGAGCTAAATATCTTGGAATCCTCGAACGTCTTGTGATCAAGCACACATCCTAACACTTATGCATGTAGATGACTTGGATGTACAACACACAAAGTAATGTATATCTTCAATCAATGAAGACTTACACTCTAAGTGTGAATATATTAATATGGAATTTGACTTCGGAGTACCACGATAATTGTGCGTCGTGTCTGGGTCTAATACTTCCTATACGGTGGGAAACGCCACCACCAAATTTCTCATTTTGAAGTGTTTCACTCATGGCGTTATTTTGCAAAGACTTTGCATTTGGTTTGTCTTAACTTTCAATTATCTTCATGATTTTCTGCGCTATGATGATTTGATTGCATATATATATACTAGTGTTCTGTCCTCTACAGCATTCACTTATAGCTATGTCCTCACTGTTGAATCTTTTGAACTAAGTGAATGTGATCGGACCCTAATCTCTCTATGCTTACTATCTCAAACTCTATCTGTCCAAATCATATGCATTCTATTGAAACTGTTGAATGTCTTCTCTGCATCCTTGTCAGCAGAAGACACTGAGACAAAATATCAAGTCCTATTTAAATGAATCATCTTTATTGTCAATATCCGGAGAAGCCGGAACGAACATCTGACATACTTGGCGGACGTGGGAACGTGGGACAATTCTAAATGTGTTGCATACTTGCCACGTACCCCACAGATGTGAAGAGACAGGGGCACCTGCGTAATTGCGCTGTGCTGCGCACCTACTTATAAATATGTGTCCCCTGCGGTAAAGAAATCCTTCTTCCACCTCTCCACCTCCGTCAAAACCCTAGCGCCACCGCTAGATCGTGACGACGCCGGCGACAACGCGATTAGGTGCCGCAACTTCTCTGACGCCGTCCTCACGCCGGCCGCGGACATAGTCCTCTCCGCCGTTGCCGTAGGTGTCCTCCGTCGCCAAGTTAGGGCACGGTGGACTGAACTGCTCGGTCTCCTATTCTTCCCATCTAGCAGTTCGTCGTGCGGTAATTATAACTCTATTTTTACCACCTTTTTGATCTTCAAGATTCATCCTGTTTACCAAAAGTAGTTTCTACCCATTCAAGTTAAATCGATTCTGTCTGCATCTCTTAATGCCTAGTATATTCACTTAGATTTCATATCTAGTTTGATTCCTCACTTGTACTTATTCATGGATTGGTACAAATCTGGAACCAACTCACCTATATAAGTGAATGTCTTCGCATCGTGAGGTCAATGTCTTCAAACTGATTTATCTTCAAAATCTTTTGAGAATGCATATGACCTCATCCCCTTCCCTCGCATCTCTAATGCTGTCACAGGTACATGTCCGTGGGAGAATCCCTAGGTTCTCATAGTCTGCATTCATTTGCAGAATACTTACAGCATCATATCAATTCTCGTGAAGCCAGTTCCTGTTTGACCAGCAAGCGTAAATCTCTGAAGCCTTTGAGCATATTGAAACCATTCAGTTTGAAGTTCATGGCTGCAGAGAAATCAGTCAGGAAGGGTGGTAGACAGCGTCGTGGGGGAACTTCTAGGGATCTGCCTGATGATCTTGCAGATATATACAAAACAGATCCTGAAGAAGATTACAATCAACGCAAGACTAGAATCCAATGGATTCGATGCTATTGGGCTGAATAGTGGTACAAGTACAAGTTCGTCACCCAGGAGTACGCAGAGAAGTATGCTATCAAGAGTCATTGGGGCGATATTCTCTATTGAGGCCTCCCCCCCAAGAACAGAGCTGAAGCCATTGAGCAAAAATTCTATCCGTGCATGGTCTGTGGACCACAGCCTGAAGAAGCCGACCCATCTTCATTGCTTTGGTGTCGCGACGACAATCTCTTCAAGCGCAACTTCCAGTTTGCTATGTCTTCATCAAAGGAAAACAAGAAGTCATGGGGATTAGACTTCAATCCTGGTCCCTCTGCTCCCCGTGAGGATGGGACACGTGAAGCTGAAGAGAATAGAATTGGCCCCTTTGCAAACCTTGATGGTCTCATCTCCTACGTCTTGGTTCATGGTGCCAAAGTGGATCATCCTAACAATGATACTGATTCAGATGAGGCCCCTGCTCCTACTCCAAGGCCGAAGAAGCCAAAGAAGGTTAAGGTTTCATCATCAGCCGCACCTCCAAAAGCTTCTCGTGTGAAGCCATTGGCCACTGCACCTCCTGAAGCCAGTGTGCAGTCTGAAGATCAATCTCGTATCTCCAAGAAGACGGAGAAGAAAAAGCAACTTGTCAGGCGTACTGATCAAGCTCTGACTCCTGCTGCTATTCTGCGTGAAGAACCCATTGATCTATCAAGCGATGAAGATCTTGCGGATGATGCTCTTGAGCAGCTGATAAAGAGCAAGGAAGAAGCAGAAATCTTCAGCAATTTGCCTCTCTTTGATGTGGCCATCATCCACAATTTCATTGATGAGTGATTCGACACCCCAAATGTCAGCTTTAAAGATTTACAGCTTCCAATTGGCCTCAGCGTCTCTTTCAATGGCTCCATTGCTTCTGAGCTGGCTCTCGCTCAGCGAATCGTTGAGCTCAAGCACAAGATTGATTTTGAAAAGGCTCAATTCAAGAAGCATATGGCCAAGCTGAGTGTTCAAGACGTCAGGAACTTTAAGGTCATGCTGCATGAGCTTAAAGAAGCTTTTCTGAAGAAGTGCCAAGAAGCTCAAGGCTCTCGCGAGCGCATGAAGAGTTTGCCTGATAAGTGTGTGCTTGCCTACAATGAGGCTGAGAAGCGCAAGTCACTTGGCCGTCCTGGCATTGACCCCGGGATGGCAGCAAAGAAAAAGAAGAAGCTTCCTGCTGATCAGCCTGCGCCTTCAAGCCAAGAAGCTCCACGCATTATCTTCCCAAGTAGCATGACTGGCTCGAAGCCAAAGGACACCACAACCGCTTCAGAACAGAAGAAGACGAGGGCTGCAGAGGCTGAAGCCAGAAAGAGGAAGAATACCAACGCCTCTGATGCTGCTCCCTCCAAGAAGAAGCGCAAGACCAAGAAGAATCGGGCTGCTCCCATAGAGCCCCTTTTTGTTGAACCCATCTCAGTGATTCATCCTGCATCTGCATCCCAAGAACTTCACATGACTGTTCATGAGCCTGCTTCCACAGAGGCTCCTGAAGCTGAAGATATACCAGCAGCTGAACCCACCGCTGCTGAAGACATTGGTCATCATGACAATGTTGAAGATGATGAAGTTCTTCCTCAGATCGAATACAATGTGGTATCATCGCCTGTTCATACGAACAGCGAACTCATCAGCATTGGTCGTCCTCTGACGCCAATTGCACAGGATGATTCATGGGCTGATCGCCCGCAAGAACAAGACTCCCCCAACACTCCCCAACAACAACAAGTCACAACATCCGTACAAGCTGAAGAGGATGAGGGCCTTCCCACTCCATCTCCAAAAGCGTCGCCAGTACTCCAAAGGCTTCGCAAAGGACCAAGCCCTCAAGACCCTCTTCCGAGCGTTCCAGAAGGAGAAGTGCATCATCAACCTGTTGCACATCAAGTGTTTTCAGAAGCCACTCCTGCTGTGAATGTCTCTACATCTGAAGCACCAGCTGCTGAAGACAATCCGGCTGCATCAGCCGATGAAGAACGTCAAGAAGAACGTGTCTCTACTCCCCCCATTCCTGAAGAAATAGTTCATGAGGTAAACGTGTCAATGCCTGACCCTCCAGCTCCTCAAGTGGAGGTTGAAAATCCTGAAGCTGCCACAACCAACGCAAGTGAAGCCGATGACAGTGTCATGGCTGAAGCTAATGTTGAGCTTGCAACAACCAGTGTGCCTGAAGCTACTGCGGCCACTGCACCTGAAGCTAGTGAGGCTACTGCTTCTGAAGCACCTGTTGTGCAACCTGAAGCCTCTGCTGCTGCCACTGCTCCTGTTCCAGCCCCAAGGCCCTATACAATTGAGCAGGCATACAACCACGGAGAGCTAACGACAGTCAGATGGCCCGTTCTGGTCCCTCCGCCTAATGTCTCTGGTCCTCAATTTGACTATCACGTTGATCATAGGCCTCAAGTCCAGAAGCCCAAGCCAAGACTGCCAAGATTTCCTGGTACTACCACAACTGTCGGGTCCTTCAATGCAAATGGCTTCAAGAGCCACAACACATTCTTTGATAGCTCAAAGAACCCCTACACGAAGCCAAGAATTGCATCAGATCGGTTCTGGAGTCATCAGCAGCGAAACTATTACTCCTGTGTTCTGTATGATCAAGGGCGCATCTTCCCTCATATGCGCCTCGACACTGAAGCCATTACTGGACTACCCTGCTTAGAAGAAGCACTTGACTGCTTTCGTGATGTTGGGCTGGTCAGTTTTGTCACAGATAAAGGACACTGGAATGAAGAACTTTTGCTTCAATTCTATGCCACACTGCACATTCGCGGCTACAACAGAGATACGGAGACTTGGGTTCTCGAGTGGATGACCAGAAACGTTCATCATGAAGCCAAAGCTATGGATATCATCGACCTTACAGGCCTGTCCACTCCCGGAGAACTCTATGAACCTGGCTGTCAACATCATCGCAATGCCCTGGAAAGCATCTTTCATAGGCCTGAACCCAATATGAGTCAGATGCTGAGCATGATGAAGCCTTTGCCCCGTGATGCTGAATATCCAACAGAGTTCTTTGTTGAAGACCTTGAGTATCTGCCACGCACCATATATCACATCATCAGGCGGACTCTATGGCCTATCAAAGGACATTCATCAGCTGCAAAGCTTGAAGGAGCTATGAAGACTTTGGTCTTCTACATTTTCAATGGCATCAACTTCAATGCACAAGATTTCTTCATCAGACAACTTGCTGCCTCCGGCTCTAATCTCTTTGGTCTGAAGTTTTATGCTCCATGGGTCATGTGCCTCATAAAGCGACACTCTACTGTCAACTATCAACCTTCTGCTCGCAATCATGTGATTTTCCTACCTGAGGTTGATATGTCAGTTGAAGCTATATATCCTGACCCTGCCAAGAAGCCTCTTTGTCTTCAGAATGCCGAGCACCAAAGCTTCACCCAACCCATTGAAGGTGTTCAAGTAGCTACATGAATCTATCCATTGGCTGGAAATACTCGTCTACCTCATCGAGCACCTACTGAAGCCACTGAAAGCACCATTGCCCAAAGGCCTCGGAAGCATTCTCGCGTTCTCAATGATCGAGAACTTCTTGTGGCCCTTCATCAGAAACAGGACAAACATCACTTTTGGCTCAAGAGACAGATGCAAAGCCTCTTGGTGGATGTCAATCGCATTCGCAACCTTGCCACCAAGAATGCCTTTGTTGCTCACGAAACTTGCCGGCGATCATGGAAGAGTTTGACCCTGCTTAGTGCTGAAGCAGATCTTCAAGACGATGGCTTCAATGAAAGATTTCAGTTTGACTCCACTCCTCCACGGAATGCTGTCCTACGAAGAACTCCATCTCTTGAAGACTCTGAATATTCTTCCTCCGCGGCAACGGTAAATGCCAGAGTGATCAATGATGAAGATGATGCTACTTCACCACCTCCTACTACTACTGCGCGCATCGACACTGCACCAAGTTCATCTGCACCACCACCCAACGACAACAACCCTGCTGCTTCACCTACTCATCAAGAAGACGAGTAGATGCTCTATGTCTTCAAACCTTTTTGGTCATTACTGACAAAAGGGGGAGAAGCGTATGAGTTGATAGTCTTCAAGCGGGTTCATATGGGCGGTTGTGTTATATTTTGCCTCGTGCTTACAACTCTTGTGTTTTGAAACATTTGGTTCTCTGAGTTGTAACACTTAAACTTGATGGTCGTCTGCTACTTATTTGCATTTCCATGTGCGATGTTAACTTCCGCACTTAGATCATCCTGCAGATAATATAAAACAGCATTATGGGCTAGGCCTCCGGTTAGTAGGTTAGTCCCAAAAGTAATATAAAAGTGTATAATAAAGCCGATAATCATTCAAAACAGATAATATAATAGCATGAATGCTTCATAAATTATAGATACATTGGAGACGTATCAGCGGGCCAGAGGCCAGTAGATACCTGCTGGATCTTTGTGCCCCGTTGTCGTCATGGGCGGGCCTGTTAAAAAAAAACCAACCCTGGGCAGTCTACAGCCCAGTTGAAACTTGCTCGACCTGAAAAAACAATATATGTGCTCAATAAACGAGAGAATTCTGCAAGTACAGACTGATAACTGGGATGCAGTAGGGATATTGTTTTTTCATCGTGATAATAAGTGCATGCACTTGTTTCGAAAAAATTGGAGAATTGGGAATTCGAACGGCAGGTGCTTATGCTACCCATCAAATAAAAATTAGGTGCCTGAAAATTCGTTTCGAAACAAATGATTCAGCTTTATATCCACGTCGACCCTCGGCATGATGGTTGGAAGCAAATGCAAGTTCATACCAAAAGATCGTTACCAACAATACCAACTTGCAGACGACAAGGTAGTACAACTACCAATACCAAACTAACTTATAATCTTTTTACTCCTGGCCCTAGTGTTCGTCTGGTAGAAAATCTTGCAGAGGACCAGCTCCCACTCCTTCTCTTGCTCCAAGTTCCCGAGGTGGTACTGGTGCATCACCCAGTTGGTCCTTTGCTGGTCGAAGTTCTTGTTGGTGTGCAGCACCAGAACCTTTTTTGGTGCCCGTCTGCCGGCCGTTGACCATCACCGGCAAGGTATTGCCGATCTTGTGCCACATCGCGTGCATGCCGCACTCCGACTGTATCTTGCGACGCGTCCATGTGCCCCTTTTGAACACCCTGGAATTGCACTGGAAGAAATGCTTCCTTAGGCCACTCAGTGTGATACCTGCAGTATTGTGGAATATAGGTTTTAGTGTACGTAGTTGGCATTTTCATAACATATTTGGCATGTTGCAGTCACTTGTTTCACTTTTTATTAACTTTCAAATTGTAATTGCTTCACCAGGTCTGCATCTAAAAAGAAAAATAGAGCTATAAACAAAGGAATATGTTTGTGCAAGTAGACGGCCGATTGGTGTCTTACCTGGAAATTTCTCAGGTTGGGTGTAGCATATGTCGTGCTCGCTGTCGATGGTTGGTATGAACAAATCGATGAGAGACTGAAATCTCGCGCTGTCAGCACTGACTTTGGCCTCAAGGTGCTCGATTAGCTCCTGATCCATGGGATCGAACTTGACGCAAGCCGGCAACACCGTCCAATCCTTCTTCGAGTTGCATCGGTAATTCTAGTTATATGGTACTCAATGTATGATCAATCGACTGTTTTAAGTGAATGATGAAAGATTTTGACAGATAAGTGGTACTCAAAATCTGAAGTCCAGAATACCCGAACACGCCACCGGGATTCTTGTGTCACCTCACATGCAGCGTGTTGTCATGTCAATTCAATGTGTGGACATGATGAATAATTTGACCGACGTATACTAGTATTGCTATTGTACTACTTACTAGTCCTATTTAGTGTCACAATTTATACATAGGTTTAACTAAAAATTACGCACTTGAAGCCTAACTGATATATATATATATATGGCTTCTGCATAGCATCTCCATCATCATTATCAGTACATCCTACGCAGGTGAGTTAGGATGCACTTGATCCCAGGAAGGTATCTATCCTTCAAACCAGAGGAGTGCTTCAAACTAACAACAGTACATAATATCCAACAAAAGAGGGTCGTGCTACAGCAGCAGAATACATGGCTCAGTCTAGATATCAGCACGAATCAAGTTGTGCATATTTGCTGTTGGCATGAACCACATCGCCGCATGTCGAGTTTGCAAAAGCCATCCATCGCATGGAAGCTTGATGCCTTTCACACACTGAAGATTATCTGGCAACAAGCTATGTCGACGAATCTCTGGATATGGTGATTCATGAAACCCATGGTATGATGTGTAAACACAGTCCCCCCTCACGAATGGAAGTTGCATAGCACGATAATCATCACCGGTGATATGATAGATGATTGGTTGGATGATCGGATAATTGAGCCTCAGGAACAAGGAGTGGTTGCCAAGGTTGTACACCTGCCTCCAGTTGAATATGTCTGGCCCAACAGAGCTGGGATCTTTCTCGAACACGAAGCAGCCATAGCCATCAATGTCATGAACGCCCCACGCATTGTACTGCATGTGGTTTGATGTAATGGTTTGGTCAATTTGGTACGTGCGAATGAGCATCAAATGACCATCGTCAGCTGAATGAGCGATAAACCACCACCCATCGGCTGGTATGATTCCAGGTCCTGGAATCATGAAGGCCAGCACATTTGCGTCTGCTGCAACAATTCAAATTGGAGACCAAAAGGACAAAAATAAACAATCATGTTCAGAGTATGTGTGGAATTAAGATTATTATAACAGTGACACATGTCATAGACAGAGAATTGCAATACCATGGTCATAATCATACCCCAAGTTCATAAAATAAGCCAATGGCTTTCATATTCTAGCAATATGCCATGGTTCAAACATCATGTAACAATGAGAGGAACATAGCTACGACAGCGCCTACTCATATTCTACCATAGCACTTACGGATACGTCTCCAATGTATCTATAATTTTTGATTGTTCCATGCTATTATGTTACCTGTTTTGGATGTTTATGGGCTTTATTTTACACATTTATATCATTTTTGGGACTAACCTACTAACCGGAGGCCCAACCCGTATTGCTGTTTTTTTGCCTATTTCAGTATTTCGAAGAAAAGGAATATCAAACGGAGTCCAAACGGAATGAAACCTTCGGGAGCATGATTTTTGGAACGAACGTGATCCGGAGAACTTGGAGTGCAAGTCAAGAAGAAATCGAGGCAGCTAGGAGATAGGAGGGCGCGCCCACCTCTCCTGGGTGCGCCCCCTGTCTCCTGGGCCCCTCGAGCGGCCACCGACGTGCTTCTTCCTCCTATATATACCTACGTACCCCGAAAACATCCAGGGAGCCACCAAAGAAATATTTCCGCCACTATAACCTTCTGTATCTGCGAGATCCCATCTTGGAGCCTTCGTCGGTGCTCCACCGGAGGGGGAATCGACCATGGAGGGCTTCTACATCAACACCATAGCCCTTCCGATGAGTTGTGAGTAGTTTACCACAGACCTTCGGGTCCATAGTTATTAGCTAGTTGGCTTCTTCTCTCTTTTTGGATCTCAATACAATGTTCTCCCCCTCTCTTGTGGAGATCTATTCGATGTAAACTCTTTTTGCGGTGTGTTTGTCGAGATCCGATGAATTGTGGGTTTATGATCAAGTTTATCTATGAGAAATATCTGAATCTTCTCTGAATTCTTTTATGTATGATTGAGTTATCTTTGCAAGTCTCTTCTAATTATCGGTTTGGTTTGGCCTACTAGATTGATCTTTCTTGCCATGGGAGAAGTGCTTAGCTTTGGGTTCGATCTTGCGGTGTCCTTACCCAGTGACAGAAAGGGTTGCAAGGCACGTATTGTATTGTTGCCATCGAGGATAAAAAGATGGGGTTTATATCATATTGCTTGAGTTTATCCCTCTACATCATGTCATCTTTCTTAATGCGTTACTCTGTTCTTATGAACTTAATACTCTAGATGCATGCTGGATAGCGGTCGATGTGTGGAGTAATAGTAGTAGTTGCAGGTAGGAGTCGGTCTACTTGTTGCGGACGTGATGCCTATATACATGATCATGCCTAGATAATCTCATAATTATTCGCTTTTCTATCAATTGCTCGACTATAATTTGTTCACCCACCGTAATACTTATGCTATCCTCGGAGAAGCCACTAGTGAAACCTATGGCCCTCGGGTCTATCTTTTATCATATAAGCTTTCAGTCTACTTTTATTTGCATCCTTACTTTTTGCATCTATATTATAAAATACCAAAAATATATTTATCTTATCATATTATCTCTATCAGATCTCACTTTCGCAAGTGGTCGTGAAGTGATTGACAACACCTTTATCGCGTTGGTTGTGAGTTCTTTGTTTGTTTGTGTAGGTTCGTGGGACTTGTGAGGAGCCTCCTACTGGATTGATACCTTGGTTTTCAAAACTGAGGGAAATACTTACGCTACTGTGCTGCATCACCCTTTCCTCTTCAAGGAAAACCAACGCAAGCTCAAGACGTAGCAAGAAGGATTTCTGGCGCCGTTGCCGGGGAGGTCTTCGCTCAATTCAAGACATACCAAGTACCCATCACAAACTCATCTCCCTCGCATTTACATTATTTGCCATTTGCCTCTCGTTTTCCTCTCCCCCACTTCACCCTTGCCATTTTATTTGCCCTCTCTTTCCCAATCTCCTCTCTTTTCCGCTTGCCTTCTTCTTCCTCCCTCTTTTGCTTGCCTTTTTCTGTTTGCTTGTGTGTTGGATTACTTGTCGCCATGGCACAAGATAATACCAAATTGTGTGATTTCTCCAATACCAATAATAATGATTTCCTTAGTACTCCGAGTGCTCCTCTTAATGATGTAGAGTCATGTGAAATCAATGCTGCTTTGCTGAATCTTGTTATGAAAGATCAATTCTCCGGCCTTCCTAGTGAAGATGCCGCTACCCATCTAAACAACTTTGTTGATTTGTGTGAGATGCAAAAGAAAAAAGATACGGATAATGATATTGTTAAATTGAAGTTATTTCCGTTTTCACTTAGAGATCGTGCTAAAGTTTGGTTTTCGTCTTTACCTAAAAATAGTATTGATTCTTGGAACAAGTGCAAAGATGCTTTTATCTCTAATTATTTTCCTCCCGCTAAGATCATCTCCCTTAGGAACGATATTATGAATTTTGAACAACTTGATCATGAGAACGTTGCCCAATCTTGGGAAAGAATGAAATTGATGATTCGCAATTGCCCTACTCATGGTTTGAATTTATGGATGATCATACAAAAATTTTATGCCGGATTAAACTTTGCTTCTAGAAATCTTTTAGATTCGACCGCCGGAGGCACGTTTATGGAAATCACTTTAGGATATGCTACAAAACTTCTTGATAATATTATGGCTAATTATTCTCAATGGCACACCGAACGATCTACTAGTAAAAAAGTGCATGCTATAGAAGAAATTAATGTTTTGAGTGGAAAGATGGATGAGCTTATGAGATTGTTTGCTACTAAAAGTTCTTCTATTGATCCCAATGATATGCCTTTATTTACCTTGATTGACAATAATAATGAATCTATGTATGTAAATTTTGTTGGTAGGAATAATTTTGGAAACAATGCTTATAGAGGAACTTTAATCCTAGACCATTCCCTAGCAATTCCTCTAACAATTATGGAAATTCCTAGAATAATTCTTATGGTAATTTTAATAAGATTCCCTCTGATTTTGAAAATAGTGTGAGAGAATTTATGATCTCTCAAAAGAATTTTAATGCCTTGCTTGAAGAAAAATTGCTCAAAGTTGATGATTTGGCTAGGAACGTTGATAGACTTTCGCTTGATGTTTATTCTCTTAAACTTAGATCTTGTTATCCTAAGCATGATATCAATGAGTCTCTCAAAGCTATGAGAAGTTCCATTGACGAGTGCAAAGAAAGAACCGCTAGATTGTGTGCTAAGAAAGATTGCTTTTTAAAAGCGTGTTCTTCTAGTTCCCATGAAAATAATGATGAAGATCTTAAAGTTATTGGTGTGTCCCCTATTAGATCTTTGTTTTGCAATATGAATCTTGATAATAATGGGACTTGAGATGAGTCAACTTTATTTAGAAGGCGTCCCAATAATTCAGAGTTTTTAGATCTTGATGCTAAATTTGGTAAAAGTGGGATTGGAGAGGTCTTGACTTTAAATAGTATTGAACCCACTATCTCGGATTTCAAGGAATTCATTATGATAATTGTTCTTTAGAAAGTTGTATTTCCTTGTTGCAATCCGTTGTTAATTCTCCTCATGCGTATAGTCAAAATAAAGCTTTTACCAAACATATCGTTGATGCCTTAATGCAATCTTTTGATGAAAAACTTAATTTGGAAGTTTCTATACCTAGAAAACTTAATGATGAGTGGGAACCTACTATAATGATTAAAATTAAAGATTATGAGTGTTTTGCTTTGTGTGATTTGGGTGCTAGTGTTTCCACGATTCCGAAAACTTTATGTGATATTCTAGGTTTCCATGATCTTGATGATTGCTCTTTAAATTTGCACCTTGCGGATTCCACTATTAAAAAGCCCATGGGAAGTATCAATGATGTCCTTATTGTTGCAAATAGAAATTTGGTTCCCGTTGATTTTATCGTTCTTGATATAGATTGCAATCTTTCTTGCCCTATTATTCTTGGTAGACCTTTCCTTAGAACGATTGGTGCGATTATTGATATGAAGGAAGGGAATATTAGATTCCAATTTACATTAAATAAAGGCATGGAGCACTTTCCAAGAAAGAAAGTAAAATTACCTTATGAATCTATCATACGAGCTACCTATGAATCAAGTGCCAAAGATGGCACTACTTAGATCTATCTTCGTTTTTATGCCTAGCTAGGGGCGTTAAACGATAGCGCTAGTTGGGAGGCAACCCAATTTTATTTGTGTTCTTTGGTTTTGTTCATGTTTAGTAATAAATTTTGCATCTACTTTCTGTTTAGAAGTGTTTTTATGTTTTAATTAGTGTTTGTGCCAACTAGAACCTATAGGATAACCTATGATGATAGTTGATTTGATTCTGCTGAAAAACAGAAAATTTGTGCTCACGAGAAAAAATTAAATAAATCACAGAAACGAGATTTTGCATTGATTCTTTTTGCTGCTGATCAATAAACAAATTGTTTAGGACTTCATATTTTCGTAGGATTTTTAAAGTTCCAGAAGTTTGCGTTGGTTACAGATTGCTACAGACTGTTCTATTTTTGACAGATTCTATTCTTCGTGTGTTGTTTGCTTATTTTGATGCATCTATGGCTAGTAAAATAGTTTATAAACCATAGAGAAGTTGGAATACATTAGGTTTAACACCAATATAAATAAAGAATGAGTTCATTACAGTACCTTATGTGGTGGTTTTGTTTTCTTTCACTAACGGAGCTTATGAGATTTCCTGTTGAGTTTTGTGTTATGAAGTTTTCAAGTTTTGGGTAAAGATTTGATGGACTATGGAATAAGGAGTGGCAAAAGCCTAAGCTTGGGGATGCCCATGGAACCCCAAGATACTCAAGAATAGCCAAAAGCCTAAGCTTGGGGATGCCCCAGGAATGCATCCCCTCTTTCGTCTTCGTTCATTGGTAACTTTACTTGGAGCTATATTTTTATTCGCCATATGATATGTGTTTTGCTTGGACCGTCGTGTATTATATTAGTCTTTACTTTTTAGTTTACCACAATCATACTTGCTGTACACACCTTTTGGGAGAAGCCTACTTGATTGAAATTTGTTAGAATACTCTATGTGCTTCACTTATATCTTTTGAGCTTGATAGTTTTTGCTCTAGTGCTTCACTTATATCTTTTAGAGCATGGTGGTGGCTTAATTTTAAAGAAATTGCTAGTCTCTCATGCTTCACTTATATTATTTTGAGAGTCTTTAGAACAGCATGGTATTTACTATGGTTATAAATTGGTCCTAGAATGATGAGTATCCAAGTTGGGTATAATAAAAACTATCATAGGAAGTGAATTGGATACTATGATCAATTTGATACTTGATAATTGTTCTGAGATATGGAGGTAGTGATATTAAAGTCATGCTAGTTGGGCGATTATGAGTTTAAAGAATGCTTGTGTTGAAGTTAGCAAGTCCCGTAGCATGCATGTATGGTTAAAGTTGTGTAACAAATTTGAAACATGGAGTGTACCTGGCTTGTGCATCCTTATGAGTGGCGGTCGGGGACGAGCGATGGTATTTTCCTACCAATCTATCCCTCTAGGAGCATGCGCGTAGTGCTTGATTTTTGATGACTTCTAAATTTTTGCAATAAGTATATGAGTTCTTATGACTAATGTTGAGTCCATGGATTATACGCACTTTTACCTTTCCATCATTGATAGCCTCTTCGGTACCGTGCATTGCCCTTTCTCACCATGAGAGTTCGTGCAAACTTCACCGGTGCATCCAAACCCCGTGATACGATACGCTCTATCACACATAAACCTCCTTATATCTTCCTCAAAACAGCCACCATACCTACCTATTATGGCATTTCCATAGCCATTCCGAGATATATTGCCATGCAACTTTCCACCATTCCGTTCATCATCATCATGACATACATTACTTTTGTCATATTTCCATTGCATGATCATGTAGTTGACATTGTATTTGTGGCAAAGCCACCATACATAATTTTTATACATGTCACTCTTGATTCATTGCACCATCCCGGTACACCGCCGGAGGTATTCATATAGAGTCATATCTTGTTCTAGTTTCGAGTTGTAATTTATATGGTGTAATCAATGAAAGTGTGATGATCATCATTATTAGAGCATTGCCCAAAAAGAAAAGAAAAAGGAAAAGGGAAAGGCCAAAAGAAAAAAAAAGGAAGGCCCAAAAAAAGAAAAGAAAAAAAAGAAAAAAAAGAAGAAAAAAAATAAAATAAATAAAAAGGGGCAATGTTACTATCTCTTTTTCCACACTTGTGCTTCAAAGTAGCACCATGTTCTTCATGTAGTGAGTCTCATTTATTGTGCTTCAAAGTAGCAACATGTTTTTCATATAGTGAGTCTCATATGTTGTCACTTTCATATACTAGTGGGAATTTTTCATTATAGAACTTGGCTTGTATATTCCTATGATGGGCTTCCTCAAATGCCCTAGGTCTTCGTGAACAAGCAAGTTGGATGCACACCCACTAGTTTTCTTTTGTTGAGATTTCATTCATTTATAGCTCTAGTGCATCCGTTGCATGGCCATCCCTACTCCTCATGTTGACATCAATTGATGGGCATCTCCATAGCCCATTGATTATCCTCGTCAATGTGAGACTTTCTCTTTTTTTGTCTTCTCCACACAATCCCCAATCATTATTCTATTCCACCCAAAGTGCTATATCCATGGCTCACGCTCATGTATTGCGTGAAGGTTGAAAAAGTTTGAGATTATTTAAGTACGAAACAATTGCTTGGCTTGTCATCGGGGGTGTAGAAGTTGGGAACATCTTTGTGTGACAAAAATGAAGCATAGCCTAACTATATGATTTTGTAGGGATGAACTTTCTTTAGCCATGTTATTTTGAGAAGACATGATTGCTTTTATTAGTGTGCTTGAAGTATTACTATTTCTTTTGTCAATATGAACTTTTATTCTGAATCATTTGGGTCTGAACATTCATCCACAATAAAAAGGAATACATTGAGAATTATGCTAGGTAGCATTCCACATCAAAAATTCTGTTTTTATCATTTACCTACTCGAGGACGAGCAGGAATTAAGCTTGGGGATGCTTGATACATCTCCAACGTATCTATAATTTTTTTATTGTTCCATGCTATTATATTACCTGTTTTTGATGTTTATGGGCTTTATTTTACACATTTATATCATTTTTGGGACTAACCTACTAACCGGAGGCCCAGCCCGTATTGCTGTTTTTTACCTATTTCAGTATTTCGAAGAAAAGAAATATCAAACGGAGTCCAAACAGAATGAAACCTTCAGGAGCGTGATTTTTGGAACGAACGTGATCTAGAGAACTTGGAGTGCAAGTCAAGAAGCAATCGAGGCGGCCAGGAGATAGGAGGGCGCGCCCACCCCTCCTGGGCGCGCCCCTTGTCTCCTGGCCCCCTCGAGTGGCCACCGACATAATTCTTCCTCCTATATATACCTACGTACCCCGAAAACATCTAGGGAGCCACCGAAGAAATATTTCCGCCACCGTAACCTTCTGTATCCGTGAGATCCCATCTTGGAGCCTTTGTCGGCGCTCCGCCGGAGGGGGAATCGACCACGGAGGGCTTCTACATCAACACCATAGCCCTTCCGATGAGTTCTGAGTAGTTTACCACAGACCTTCGGGTCCATAGTTATTAGCTAGTTGGCTTCTTCTCTCTTTTTGGATCTCAATACAATGTTCTCCCCCTCTCTTGTGGAGATCTATTCGATGTAAACTCTTTTTGCGGTGTGTTTGTCGAGATCCGATGAATTGTGGGTTTATGATCAAGTTTATCTATGAGAAATATCTGAATCTTCTCTGAATTATTTTATGTATGATTGAGTTATCTTT
Source organism: Triticum dicoccoides (assembly GCF_002162155.2). Taxonomy (NCBI): domain Eukaryota; kingdom Viridiplantae; phylum Streptophyta; class Magnoliopsida; order Poales; family Poaceae; genus Triticum; species Triticum dicoccoides. Next base: position 491,794,131 of record NC_041385.1, read on the forward strand.
GCAAGCCTCTTTGAATTATCGATTTGGTCTGGCCTACTAGATTGATCTTTCTTGCCATGGGAGAAGTGCTTAGCTTTGGGTTCGATCTTGCGGTGTCCTTACCCAGTGACAGAAAGGGTTGCAAGGCACGTATTGTATTGTTGCCATCGAGGATAAAAATATGGGGTTTATATCATATTGCTTGAGTTTATCCCTCTACATCATGTCATCTTTCTTAATGCGTTACTCTGTTCTTATGAACTTAATACTCTAGATGCATGCTTGATAGCGGTCGATGTGTGGAGTAATAGTACTAGATGCAAGCAGGAGTCGCTCTACTTGTTGCTGCCGTGATGCCTATATACATGATCATGCCTAGATAATCTCATAATTATTCGCTTTTCTATGAATTGCTCGACAGTAATTTGTTCACCCACCGTAATACTTATGCTCTCTTGAGAGAAGCCACTAGTTAAACCTATGGCACCCGGGTCTATCTTTTATCATATAAGCTTTCAATCTACTCTTATTTGCATCCTTACTTTTTGCATCTATATTATAAAATACCAAAAATATATTTATCTTATCATATTATGTCTATTAGATCTCACTTTCGCAAGTGGTCATGAAGGGATTGACAACCCCTTTATCGCGTTGGTTGCGAGTTCTTTGTTTGTTTGTGTAGGTTCGTGGGACTTGTGAGGAGCCTCCTACAGGATTGATACCTTGGTTCTCAAAAACTGAGGGAAATACTTACGCTACTGTGCTGCATCACCCTTTCCTCTTCAAGGAAAACTAATGCAAGCTCAAGACGTAGCACTTACTACTACTGTTCTCCTATCAACTCTATGCAATAACATGCGTTGTTATAAAAATCTTGTAAACAAGAGTAACATATAGCAATCATGATGTTATGCTCATAATATGTATTCTAACAATCATTAGATGCCAATTGTTCTCATATCAACTCTAACAATAACATGTGTGGTCATAAAAATCTAGGAAATGAGAGGAACATATAGCAATGATGTGGTTATAGACATGCTATGTATTCTAAATTTGTAACAAATGAACAGGCAGTTGTATTCATAAGGTAAAGATGAGATGAGATAGAACAACTACACGATGATAGATTCCACCAGTATAGGCAGCCAATCTGTGCGTCAACCGCGTAAACGATGCCATCGTGCACTATAGCATCAGACAGAAATGTTGCCTCAACAGGATTGATGATGAGCCATAACCATGTATGGCGGCCGGATTCCAGATAGACTAATCCCATGTTGAAGAAGGCAATGAGCTTGTAATCCATGTAGTCTTCTGATGGTGTGGGCACTTCGCAGATTACAACTTTCTGCAAACAGAGGTCGAGCCAAAAGCTTGACTCGTCTCGTGCAAAATAGGCAGGAGTGTCCGGCGGGCCGCGAGGCTCGATGGCGGTGGTATCCAATGATGGAAGGGTGATCTCTCGCTGGGTGTAGATATCCACGAGACGCCACAGACTACCGGAGTGGTGGATGAGGACGATCCAGTTGGCCTTCATGCGCCCAGTAGTGGCCGCGCATGAAGGACAGGTGCACGGGTAGTGGTAGCATGTCGAGGGGCACCACGATAACCTCCGTAGGATCGTCAAGTCGGTGTTTGGGCCACCTGCGAGGATCGGGCATCAGCAAGCAGGGTGTCTTGAAAAGAGCCGGCCGGTTGCAGACGAGTACAAAGACACTGAGCATGCGGCCAGACGGATGGTGCTGAGTAGGTCCATATGATTATAGATTTGCTCCAAGAGAACATCGGGGCAGGAATTCCAATCACGGCTCTGCGTGTCAGTCAGTTCTGCCATTGGGGTTTTCGGTGCCTACGAGACAGCAGGGAAGTGGATTCGGGCGGCCGAGCGAAGAAGCTTCTCCTCGTGTGGCCGAGCAGTGAGCGGGGGGATATGGTATGCGCGAGCTACCTAGGAAGATGGCGCGGGGCGGGTGAGCAGTGAGCGGGGATAAATGGTGTGCGCCCGACGATGGGGAAGAGAGGAGGAAGAAGAAGAGAGGAGGAAGAAGAGTGGAAGACGGGGAAGAAAGTGCATTAAATCTCAATTCTACTAGTACTACTACCAGGATATACCGTCCTTCGGAGTGTAAATAGTTACATCGATGACATGTGGGTCTACCACAAGAGGGCACATATGTCAATTAATGGAGCATAGAGGTGCGTAGGCGTATTTGCGGAAGCGTGCTCTACTCGCAAACATGATGGTAGTATTGGGTAAGGCTGATTTAGTAACACTAACACGCTGGTTCAGCTTATTAATTACGTGTCCCATGTGCTGCAGCGTGTATTGTCACTTCACTGCGAAGACTAGTTGAATAGTTCTCTCTGAACGAGATGGTGAATAATGGATCACGAGGACTTCCTTTCTACAGTATCCCTATGCATCTACGCTCACTTCACTCATTTTGCTCCGTACCTAGTCACTTGTTGAAATCTGTAGAAAGACAAATACTCCATACTCCCTCCGTCCGGAATTACTTGTCATCAAAATGGATGAAAATGAATGTATTTAGAACTAAAATACATCTAGATACATCCATTTCAATGACAAGTATTTCCAGACGGAGGGAGTATTTGGGAACAGAGGGAGTATCACCATATGGAGGGAACAGAGGAAGCTTGAAATATGAACATGTCGATGGGAGGGAGTAAGCCCCATGCATGCATGCAACATGCAACACTCACACGTACACATGGACACACGCAACACTCACGCACTCATGTGGCACACAGCACACGACGCAACACACACGCTCATGCTCAAGTGCTCAACCTACTCCCTACGTTCGTGAAAGACTGTATATTTACAGATTTACACATGGACCAGGGCATAATTAACGCCCCAAAGTAGCAAACTTATGTGTGCATGCGACCATTGAGAGAATAAGATTAAATGAAGGTCGTTGCATGCTATAATTAAGGATAGACATGTAGCCTATACCTACAGCACAAGTTGGTGCATTAGTAAAGATTAAAGGCTAAATGCATTGGAAGTGTAGATGTACATCATGTACTACACTCTTTGTTTTATAGCTGATGTACACTCTTTGTTGGAAGACTGAGGGAGTACACGTGCATGCACTCACATACACAGCCAGTGCGGTTCGCACGCAAGGGTTGGACTCATGTCGCGCCTGCGTAAAGTTTTGTTTAACTGATTTCTTTGCTCTGCCAGCTAATAGGTGGGACCCAGAAACCAGGTGACAATTTAACCAATCAACAAAGTGCCACGTCGACTATGTGGCCGGTCAGTAGGGTGCAATATGGTGCTCTACAATGAGCTAGTGATCGTATAATCACCGCAAAACTATATATAGTGACCGTAAAGAGCGTATTGTTACATACGTTGACCGCCAGTGTATTTTTCTCATTTCAAATTAAGCCATATTAATTGGAAAGGATGCAGTACGGACTACTAGTACTAGTACTGCTTTGATGTGTCCCGTCAACTCGCCGAACGAGGAGAAGCTTGCTTACTACGCCTCTCCCTCGCCCACGTGCGCGGTGATTCACAGGAGAGGAGAGGGTTTTGACTATAGCACCCTCTCCCTCTCCCTCTCCCTCTCCCTCGCCCTCGCAGTGGACGTGCATCAGTTCAATCGGTGTCAGATTGCCAGAAGCATATTGTACTACAGTATCATCATTGTTGGACCTTCCGAAGAGGCGAAGAGCCAAGTGCAAGGTTCACACGAGTACGAACTGTTCAACCTGCCGAAGAGGCAAAGAGCCAAGCGCAAGGTTTTATAGGAGTTGTCGTCCTAGTAGGAGTGTACTACAACTATAGCGAACGATGCTACTGTATGATGCCGCCACGTCACGTATATCCAAAGTTGTGCCACCTTTTTTTCTCAAAGAGCGTGTTGGAGCCTGTGCAACAACCACACAACTTGCACGTACACATAACACATTTACTAGTAATAAATTCTAAAGGACAAATGCCAGTATGCCACACAAGTTCATCTCCAATTCATGTGATAAGTTTGTGCACGACTAGTCTACATATATTCACAGCGCTACCGTTCACAATTACCGTACTCCACTTACACATTATAGATGGGCAACATGTCCCCCTCCAGGTTCCAGTCCCAGGTGTTCTTCATGGATGGCACGAACCATAGCGGTGGGCAACGGGAATCACTGTCGCAACTTTCTAGTCCCGTTCCACACGATGGAGACTCATCCAAGATGAAGCGGCATAAATCAAGCGTGTCCCATCATGTCATTCATCCGGCGGTGCACACTGAAGACACAACCATGCTTCATGAACGGCAGGCCTTCCGTGTCATGCACGGATGGTGGCATCCGCTTCACAATGGGGTAGCTATCCCCGATGAAAAGCGAGTACTCTCCAAGAGTGTTCCTCGGCACCCACGTAGCATCACGGGGGTCGAACTCGGCGCCGTTCAAATGGTACACGTGGCATCCCTGATCTGGACACATGGTGATGTCCATAGTCAAGGTCCATGCATAATAATGTTGTGCTCAAATATGGCAGTCAGTAATACTGTGTAGCAAATAGTACTACTCCGGTATAGAGGAAGTAAAATAACCGGCTTATTATATATAGTCACTCTTGGCTACATGGATGAGATAGTAAGACATGAAAAAACAAAAATGGTGGCAGCTAGTGGGTTCAAGTCTTCAAGGGCCTAGCTAGTTATACGCGTCCTCCAAGGTAAAAAGTACTCCTACTAGTACTATGTAGTACTAAGTATACTACTAGTACAACAATGAAAGAGAAGGCGAGAGGGTTAAAAAATGGAATACCTGGGTAGATGGTGACGGTCCGATCGTGGTAGATTGTGTGACCATGTTGCACATCAGTGGTACCATGGGTAACCGCTGCTAAGATAGTTGATCCCAATATGCCAAAGTCAGCTACAAGGTTCCAGGTTAGACCGAATCGGGGATGCAAATGCACATCCAGGATCAGCGATCTTATTTTAATCGGGGGATGACTGGTCCCTGCAAAATAATGGAGTACCAATAGGGATGCAAATGATGGTTTGTGCATTCCATTTGTAATCTCCCGTACCGTAGGATGGCAACCAGATGAAACAAGTCCACTGGCTTGTCACCGCGAAGATGCGGCCTAGATGGCGCACGGCATCTTCGAACGTGTATGGGTACAAATCTGTCGCCGCCAACATGCGCCAGCCTCTGCCGTTACTGCCTCTTGCATTGATGGCAATCCTTATGTCGAACATCGCGATGAGATAGTAATCGTCGTAGCCGCGTCGCTTTGTCGGCGGGTCCACAATTACTATCTTCTTCAATCTCATGTAGGCATCATCATACGTATTCAAGCCCAGCCAGTCCGGAAGGCCGATCCCAATGGTGGAGAAGGGGTCTACCTGAACGGCCGCACTGCTGTGGATGTTGTGCAAAATGATGGTGGTATCCAGCCGGAGGTATGCAAGGCAATCTTCGTTGGCACTGACCCAGACCTATATATAAGACGGTGGGCAGTGAAGAAATTACGGGATGGAAATGGAATAACTAAGTACTACATGATCAAACTCCATTACTGACCTGCTCATCGGACAAAATCCGACTACCTCTCAATGTCGGCAACTCTAGCAGAGTCAACATGCAACCATGGCCAGGGAGCGGTGGACTGTTCGAAGGATTGTCCCATAAAAGAACCTTCTCCTCGAGGACGCACGGAAGACCAACAAGTGTGGCCTTTTCCCAAGCCTGTAAGCAGCATCTTGAAAAAGTTGGTGCAGGAAGCATTGAGTCTTGCAGTGGTGAGGATGTCAGAGCGGCGTGCGATTTCTCCCAGAGGATCATCGTCCAAGGTCTCCCAGCCCCGACGAGGAGGAGAACCGCCTGGCGAATCCATGGGAGCAACGACGAACTGCCTTCTGTTCGGGGGGAGGGGAACTGGCGAGGAGGAGATAAGAGCATAGTAACCGCAGGGCCTCGTTCCTTCCAACTGTAGCTCGTTCCTCAGAGAAGGGGTGAGGCTATTATTTACTATTAGTACTAGCATTATGGAACGTTATGGGATTGCATTATACTGTAAATAATAGCACTAGTAAGAAATTTTTGGCACTAGGTAGTAGTTTTTGGCGTGGATTAAGAAATTTTGGGTATGTTTTTGCCATTTTTTGTATACACCAACTAGTGTCAAAAAATGTCTTACATTACGTGACGGAGGAGTACGTACTCATACTGTAGCAGTACTAGTACTACTTTTTCTCAACTAGTAGTGTGATGTACTGTACTTCTAGTCTAGTTTAGTATAGTGCACCAGTTTTGAACTCTTGAATCTCAGGGCCAAGGAGCTACAGTTGGAAGTAGAGGGTACTATTGTTCTCTAGAACCATCGTTGTACTATCAATGCAGGGAAAGTACACCTGCGTAGTGGCCTAGTGGGTACTCTCGGTGCTCTATTCAGCCGCTCCTCTCACGTAGCTGGCCTACTCAGCCGCTCCTCTCATGCACACACTAGCAGCCTGTTTATTAGCGATGGTTACTGCATGGGCGGAACATTTGAGTTATTTGATACAGCGAGACTAGGCTTTTCGCTTCCATTTGTGGAGGTGTAATGGATCTCTTTGAACTTTTTTAGTAGTTCCTTCTTTATGAATGAGATGAAGCAAAGCTTTTGCCTCTGTTTCAAACAAAACACGTCAAGAGGAATTTCTTTTATAGTAGAGCCGATAATGGAGTGAAGTCCATGCATGCAACGCCACAAGCTAGAGAGTACTGTAGTAGTAGAGCACTTTACGTACAGAGCCATATTGCACAGTTCCCAATGCCCCGCCAGGCTTTTCCGGCTCCTCGTGCTTAATTGGGAGGCGCTAGTTTAAATATGCTACTAGTTGATGAGTGATGAGGAAGCTGCAAGCAAGGTGCGGCTAGGGCGAGCACGCGAGCCACGGGATGCTGGGAAGGAAAACCCGTTCACGTGGCTAGGCTATCCAGTGCACCCAGATTGTGGGGCCGCATGTCCGTTTGACTTCAAAACTCAAACTACCCGTGTAAAATATTGGCTCGCAGCGAAGTGTAGTAGTACTATTTAAAAAAAAGGCCACCGTGCTTTCGGCCAGGATCGAACCCGCAAAACGAGGTATACACTCCCGCGACCAATAGTAGTACTCGTTGGAGTAAAACACAACCTAGAATCGCCTTTTGTTGCTAGTAGTACATACATTGTTCCTTACAAGAAACCCCTAATAATGCAAGAAACCACTAAAATGCCTAGAAACTACTACCACTTGCATACGTGGCAGACTTAAGATAAGACTACCTTATCAACCATTGTACATGCTCTTACCAACCAGCCCTACCAAGAAACAACTACTCTACAAAGTGTCGTTATAGGCACGTTTCAACCCATGGCCCTGTTTGGATACATTTGTTGTCAATCTAACCCTGCCATCCAAACACCACTTTGGTTAGAGTTAGTTCAGGGTTAGAATCTAACTCGAACCTCTGACAGGGCCCATGTCTCCCATTAAGTCAACGCCTTCTATTCGACCGGGCGTTATGACTTGTGGGACCTACATGTTAGTCTGCACAAAAATCCCCGAGTGACCTCCTACCTCCGACCCGTCCACCTAGTCGTCCTCGGCCATGGGACGCAGCTACCGCCGCCGGCAGAAGGTGAGGTCAAAACCGCCGGCGGTGCGGAGCCCATGTTGCGGTAGCCCGGATGCGAGCTCCATCCGGCGCTCGCGGCCGCTAGCTAGCCAAGATAGCTCCGTCCAGCTGCTTGTCTGCAAGGTTTGCTAGCTAGATTGGCACGGCAGCATGGCGGCTTGCTCGCGCGCGCCGCGCTAAGGCCAGCGCAGCGGCTTGCTCGCTTGTGAGTCATGCTTGGGCCAGCCTGCCAACCCGTGCGAAGGCCAGCACGGCGTCCGGCCGGTCCGGTGGAGCGGCGGCCAACTCGCTCATCACCGGTGCCACCGACGAACACGCATCAGTACTGTTTGAAGTAATGTTCAAGAAATATAATGATTTGAGGGGGAATAATAGGATAGAAGGTCAGATGTGGGTCCCTCGTGTCAACGGTCAAACAAAATGTGTTGGTTTAAGCTGCCTCATCAGCACGGACGTGTGGGCCAACCCTGTCATAAATGGGTTTAAACGAACCTAATAGGTAGGAGTACTAGGTAGTAGTTTTTGGCGTGGATTAAGAATTTTTGGGTATGTTTTTGCTATTTTTTATACAATAGATTCTTCCTAGGGCTGGCTGAATGTGGTAGTTTTTTGTTAAATACTCTACATATTGTAAGTAGGAGTGAAAGTTAAGCTTTGGAAGCCAATAAGCAAGGCTAGTTACATAGTGCATATGTGTACATGATTGAAAGTAAATATCAACCATGAGTGACTAATATCTTCATGGAAAACTCGAAACTATGGAATACTAGAAAAAGATGCATGGTTGGAAATACTAGCAATGTTCATGTGCGTTGTAACGAATCATAATTAGAATAATACTTATTCACAAACTTGATACAAAACACTCTAATTTTGATATACATATGACACTAGAGATATATTATGTTTAAATTACAATATATTCCTTGGGCTGTTTTGGTGAGGTCAGGCAGGGATGTGGTTGGTTTTAAGATACTAATTATGGGTTTTTCTGCAAATTGGTAGATAAGTGGGATGTTGGTGAGAAAAGGCAACAACTTACCTCACAGTCGTTAGATGTAGATCTAATGGTCAGAAACGATGGATGGCAGACACACCATCATCACCAACTTAGTCTTGTGTAGGAGTACTAGCAAGATCCGTGCATTGCACGGAACATCAAGATGCATTTTTTTATAAAACACTTATTGTGATTTACCCTTGCGGGAGTAATCCCATGCGTAAAACCTAATGATATCTCAAGAAATATGAGATAAGGTGAAGAGGAGTGGGGTGTGGTGGTGATTGGTGGTCGTACTAAGCGGAGGCATGGGGATTGACGATGCCTGCAGCGGCCACCAGGACAGTTCGTTCCAGAGGCTTCCTTTCTTAATTGCTTAACAATGAGGTTTGTTGGAGATAAGGATGAACGAGGGAAGGCCTTGTCTGCAAATGTGGAGAGGGGTGTGGGTATCATTTAGTTTAATTTCCATCCGTCAGATATAGATCAGACGGTCTATATTGTAGGATGGCACACGTACCATCATCACCAACTCGGTTTTTTATGAGAGAAGAAATATAAGTATGGAGATACAAACGTATTATCGATACTTGCTTCCGTAAACTAGCATCTACATTCTATTCAACGCCTCGGCATGTGGGGCCTTAGCACAATGACTTCTCGACTGTGTAAAACAAAGATTTTCCCATCACCGATAAGAAGGGGGTGACGGCGGCGCGCTTTTTGGCTTGCTCTAGTCCTAGTAGTCATACTAGGTGGTCTAAGCACGTGTAGATTTATTCTTTTTCACGTCTCGTGTTCGCCGTACTGCCATGACTGTTGATGAATAGACAGTTAGTTATTCACCGGGAAACCCTTGGTGAGCGCGTTTGCGAGAGAGAGAGAGAGAGAGAGAGAGAGAGAGAGAGTGCGTGTGTGATATGTTAGAGACTAAGGCAATGATAACAGATTCTTTGTGTCTATGTGTGTGGAGGATAGAGAGAGACATGTACATGGGGCTTTGTGTTGTGTAAATGGGAGACACATATACATAATTAGAGAGTGAGTGTGTGAGATACACATGCGGACATGGGGAGAGATGAGGATCCAGATAAATGGGTGTATGTGCGTGTCTGGGTGTGTTTGTGCACGCGTTTGTGTGTGAGAGGGAGTGTGTGTATGTGGAGTAGAGAGACCACTGATGATGTAAACCTAGTATAAGGGAAGGGGGAATGGTGTGACATGTGTAGTAGCGGGATAGCACGGGTGCGGGCGGGGGGAGCAGACTATTTGGAAGAGATATTGAGTGTGTGTGTGGGAGAGGGGTGAGAGAGAGAGAGAGAGCTAGCGACGGAGAGAGAGAGAGAGAGAGAGAGAGAGAGAGAGAGAGAGAGAGGAAGAGAGGGGGCGAGAGGGGTCGTTTGTGTCCATAAATGGCGTATAGATAGGGAGACAATGTTGATGTTGTCCGAAATTGGCCTATGTATGGAGACGCAATGGAAGCGAGTCATCGTGTGTGTGATAGGGACTTCATGAGAGATCTAGAATAGATGGTGTAGAGAACAATGTGCGAAATCGAGAACGATGATACATTAGGGAGCTATGGAAAGAGTCACGATATATATGTATATAGGGAAGGAGCTGGGGCGGGTCCGCATGTGGGGGAGATAGAAAGAGGAGAGTGGTGCACAAGGAGACAAATTGTGCTTGTTTTCAGTGGGGGTGGTGTGTGAGGTGAGTGCGAGAACCACATAACTAGGGAGATAGACATTTTGTGTGTATGGAAAATATATACTCTACATAGTGCGTGTGCTTGGGTAAGAGAGATAGCAGGAGACCTAGAGAGTGAGGGAAGAGATGTGTGCATGCCCGAGAGACAAAGTGATAGAGACCTATATTGGGGTCCGGACTTTACAAGAGAGAGGGGTGTTAATGTGCTCGTGTGTTGGTGTTTGGGGGAGAGAACGACTTCTCTCTCTCTCTCTGTGTGTGTGTGTGTGTGTGTGTGTGTGTGTGTGGTGGGGGGTGGGGGCGTGGGGGGGTGGTTGGCTTCAGATAAAGAGTGAGGTGTCTATATTTGAGGGACTTTAGCGTAATTGAGATATTGTGCACTCATGGTTGATCAATTTGTTTCACAGTTCGGACTATGAGATAACGATACTTTTGAACATGCGTGATATACCTTGATGTACCAGAATTACAAACCTAAGATTGGAATTTTGGTATTCGACTCCATCATTAGCTTTTGTAATTCATTTAAACGGAGGTACATTTTTTAAGCCGGGATTTCGTGATTTCAAATTCATATACCAAACCTAGAGATATACACATACGGGCATGTTCAAACTTTATAATCATCCACTTTATTCATACACATACACATTCTTGCTTTTGTCATCATATTTAGGATAAACACATTTGGAATTTCATTTGAATTGGACCGTATGATGGTATTTGCTTGTAGTAGCTCAATGATCCATATTTGAATTGAATGGACAATCTAAGTTTCGAGTTGGAGACATTGATTTTCAAAACATGCACATTTTTTGCGTGCAAAACAAACAAATTGTCGGCCATGATATCATAGTCGGCCGTACAAGAGCAGAATACTTATAATTTTAGGCGCCAAAAGCTTTCAAACTTCCCGCTCACACCGAAATATCACACGCCCGAAAGTTTAGCCCTGCGATATTCCTGTTTTACTCCTGCCACATGAACGGAAAAGGGCTGCTTTGGTAACTCCATTGTTTTCCCCTCTTTGCCCCCAACATTCTTCCCCATAGCCCCTCCCCTTCCCCTCCCCGACCCCAACCACAGCAAGCCGCCGAATCTAGTCCTCCGCTGCAGCGGCGGACCTCACACCCCGTCAGATCTACCTTCCGCACCTTGGAACCCCCAACTGCCAACTCACCACTTCACCGGAGCCGCTTCAGCAACTGGCTTGTCCACCGCTGCAGATCTCCTTGACCGCCATCTTGGTCCACCGCATCGGATCTACTTAACCAACGCCCTCGTCCACCATAGTGTAGGCCCTTCACTCACTCCCTCGTCCGCCCCTTCGCTGGACCTTCATACAAGCCCTCGTCCGCCACAACAGATCTGCCTCACCGAAAGCACTATACAACGCGCCCGCCGAAGCCTTCGTCCACTGCAATGGACCCGCTCCGCGGACGCCATATGCAACTCCACCGGCCCTGCTTTACCGACGCCGCAGCCTCATCAGGTTATTTTGATTTGTACTCCTTCGGTTTTTTCTCTTTATCGTGCAACTGTTCACTTACCACAGATGAGCTTTCTTGCATGTCGACAAGCGCCGCAACCGTAGCACCGGAGCCGCTTCAGCGACAATGACAGCCGACCCAAACTCAACCGCGACATGAGCACCATCGACGATTCTTAGCTATCAAGTATGACAACGATACCCGTACACCGCCGAGAATCGGGTACTATTATCCAACGGCCAGCGCCTACGTTCACTTTCCTAGCATTACCACCGCACCTTTGAATTTCTTCAGGGCATCATTCAGTTTTTCATGAGACGCGTTATTCTGCTTGCACCTGTAGGGCCATACTTCTGGAAGTGAACATGTTACATGTGCTAAATTACATACCAGTGCACATATAGTTAATATGCTTTAGTTTTGTCCTAAGTACTACTGTACTTCCTAGATATCATTGCCTACTATTTTACTTCTTGAATGCTATATTTATGATAATGGTGTTGTTCTGATGCCACCTGTTGGTTCCATCAGAATGCTTAATGTTCTCTATGCTTAATTACACATCAGCAAACTAGCATGTGGTTCCGCTGCTTTTTGTTCATTTTGCCTACTAGGAAAAGGCCTACTAATGGCGCATCGGTTTTACCTACTAATGGCGCACAACTGGTGCGCCATTAGTATCACGCCACTAGTATTTTTTACTAATGGCGCACCGCTGGTGCGCCATTAGTATCTGGTATACTAATGGCGCACTGTGCAGTGCGCCATTAGTTTTGCCCACATTGCGCCACTAGTGTCTGCTATTCTAATGGTGCACCATATGGTAGTGCGCCATTAGTAACAACTTTTAAATTTTTTTTTGGTTTTTTCTTAATTTCAGGTCACTATTTCACATATGAGATATACATACATAGCCAACACATAGCCAACACATAGTTCCATATAACAAGCATAGCCAACATATATATATACAACAAGCATCCATATAACAATCATAGCCAACACACAAGTTCCATCGTATATACATACATAGCCAACGTTGATACATAGCCAACATATATATACAACAAGCATCCATGTAACAATCATAGTTCCATCGTTACATATTACAAAAGTTTCACATTGTTCATCCAACACCGTTATCCATCAATTCACAAAAGTTTCACATTGATACAAAATAAAAACACAAATGGAAAAGAAGCACTCCATCCATGCAAGCTTCCGTGAATTAAATCAAATCTGCAAAATGATAAACAAGAAGTTAGAAGAAGAAGAAGAAGAAGACTAGAAGAATACTAGAAGAAGAAGAACACAAGAAGAAGAATAAGAAGAATTTTGGAGCCAACTTAGGTAAAATGAAGCTAACCTATGCCATTTTTGGAAAAGAAGAAGAATAAGAAGAAGACTATAAGCTTATTATGTAAACTTGATCATTTTGTGCTAACATAAGTTATTTTGGAGCTAACCTATAGGAAACTAAGCATATAAGCTCTAATTTAGCATATTAGAGCCAACTTAGGTAAAATGAAGCTAACCTATGTCATTTTGGAAAAGAAGAAGAATAAGAAAAAGACTATAAGCTTATTATGTAAACTTGATCATTTTGTGCTAACATAAGTTATATTGGAGCTAACCTATAGGAAACTAAGCATATAAGCTCTAAGTTAGCATATTAGAGCTAACTTAGGTAAAATGAAGCTAACCTATAGGAAACTAAGCATATTAGAGATAACATAGGTAACTAAGTATATATATATCATTTTGGAGATCTTACATACCTGACATAGTTCAGTTCTCATTATTCTTCTCCTTCTCCTTCCTCAGTCTGATGCGCCAAGAGCGGCGAGGTAGTGGAGGCAGTGGGATGTAGTCTTCTACCACAATTGGCGTGGTCATGTCTCCCAGCTGTGGGATCGTCGGCGCCACCACCGGTGCGTGGTCATTGTCAGGCACCACCACCATCGTGAGGCCACCTTTAGGCAGGACGGGCACGACCATCGCTAGGTCATCATCAGCCACCTCCATCTCTTGCCCATGGTCAGCCACCACCATCTCTTGCCCATGGTCAGCCACCACCATCTCTTGCCCTTGGTCAGCCACCACCATCTCTTGCCCTTGGTCAGCCACCACCAGCACTAGGTCATCCTCAGCCTGATGCCCATCGTCATCCTGCAACTCCTCATCCCCACTCTGCTCCTCTTCTCCCGCACTCCAGTCCGGATCATCCTTCTTGTTGTCTATGCTGCTACCAGAATCGCTGCTGCTTTCGCTAAAGCCAGAATCGGTGTTGCTTTTGCTACAGCCATAGTCGCTGCTGCTTTGGCTGTTGCCAGTGTCGCTGCTGCTGCTCCCATTACCTGTCCAAATGCAATAATGATCGTTAAAAATCAATGTCAGACAAAGCCAAATGTAGAGGAATAAGAAGAGGCAGAACATACCGGCATCATCATCATCAGCGTAGCGCATGTGACACATAGTCGCGTTGAACACCTTCACGATGAGCATGGTGGCGTCGTCGTCGTACCTGAAGAGAAGGAAGTACCCCAGCCGCAGGTCGTAGGCACGGTAGAACTTCTCCCACCCACGAGACAAGTACATGTGGCCCTCCTTGATCAACAACTCCACATCCCACTGCCTGCGAAACCCGCTGCCGGCCTGTCGCAGCTTCACATTATTTGGCGGATCTTCACCCAGCATGTTCATAAAACTGTCAGGCAGCCTCTGCAGTTTGGGACAATGAGTTATGTAGCAAACAACAGATATCATAATGAGATGGGTGAAGGGGAGATCTCTTGTTTTATATACCTGCGTCATGGATGATACTGAAGTCCCAAGTATGATACTGAAGAACTCGGAAGCATCCAACTCGTACTGCGGTGTCGCGGAACGGCGGTGGCTGCTTCCCCCCATCTCTGATAAGCAGCAGAAGAGACCAATTAGTACCCTTACAACAGATCATAAAACATGCATGATAACAGGCTATACTGAAAGGCCAATTGTACTAGACTATAAATTAGGGTAACAATGACAGAGAAGATGGGAGGACCTAGTACACATTAGCAAAACAAAAAGATACCACGCTTAAAAGGAAATACCACTTGGCTCTATTGCCACCTATGGTTTAATGCAGCAAGAATAAAGGGCAGTTGATCCTACTTAACTAAGTACTAAGATACCCCGGCCCATGCATTAGTCTCAAGTACCCCATATGTCCTATTTTTAGCAAAGTCATGCTAAAATTCACGGAAAATTTCAGCATGAGCTTTGCTGAAAATAGGACATATGGAGTACCCGAATTTGCCGGAATGGAAGTTAATCGACATTCCGGCAAACTCAAGGGCCTCTCGGGGTACCTGCAAAATCATTATCCCCGCGTAATGAAGTCCCCAATGGGTCGACATTTCAGAAGATCACAAGTAGCACGCACCTTGCTACCCACACCACCACAAAATAATACTGGAAAAAAACATTACTATGCCAAAGCAAGTGACTTCCACAGCCACACAAATTAATTACTACTACATGGAGTACTCCTAACTAAGCTTGTACTACAAGTGACATGACAAGCATACCAAATAGGCAACTAAACTGTTTTTTTACCAAATAGGCAAATAGTATATGCACACCATGCATAGAGGGACAAATCAGGAGTTCGGGACGTGGATTCTCTGCTCCCAAGCTCAAATACACCATCTTGATCAGTAAAATAAAAAAATAGTAAATACATAAATTAAAAAGATTCTTAATTTGTTTGACAACAAACATTGCTTAATGTTCACCCTCAAACATACTGTAAATTTCCATTAAAAAAAGTCCTGATGCTTATAAGAACAATGGACTTATAGAAACTCCTTAATATGAATATTATACCGATGATAAAAGAAGTGAGACAAGAAGTGTCTGTAGCCTTGAGTAGATTCCTGGGACCTGAAGGTTGTTCACCCTGCTCATATCAAATATTATGTTGTATTAGCAACAAGTAGACAAGCCTCCATACATCAAGCCCTAAATGATGAATGAACTGGCCAGAAAGAATCAACAGAAAATAGCAACATGACACATGAGACCAATAGAATTGCGTACATACAACAAGTGCAACAACGGCCACCACATACCTATCACAACACAAAATGCGCAAAGCCTATCTACTTGAAGCAACTGTGATCATGTTATTCCATCTGTCATTATTTTCACAGAAAAATTGCAAGAGGGAATTAAGCAATAAATATTTTCCAGTGCCATGATCATCATGGTCCTCACTGGGGCAACGAGAGAGGAAACCTATCAGATGCAATATCAGCTACACAAGTTTTTTTCTGTACACTCAACAGTACACTTAACATTGCAATATCAGCTACACAAGTTTTTTTCTGTGATCAGGAGGTCATAGTTCATTCCATCTTCAGAAATAAGAACAACCATGGGTTCTTTGATGCAGTTTGGGCAGTGAATACAGTTTGGACAGTACTCCACTGTCAAATTTCATTTAGGGCAAAAACTAAATACAGTTTGGACAGTTTGGACAATTTAGAGGGAAAAATGTAAAGATTTGTGAACATTTGTTAATTTTGAAAATTTAGAGAGAAGAAAAAGGGGGATACCTCGAGCTTGGATAGCCTAGGCTCTGGCTTGGGCTTGGGCGGCGGGGGAGGCGCATAGTCCGGCGGCGGCGGGGACGGGGACGTCTGGGACTTGGTCGGCCGGTGGTGCGCCTCGTAGGGCGTGGGGGCGGGCCTGAGC